>NW_007239971.1:141553-189264 GCF_000164805.1 Carlito syrichta
AGGAAGGAAGGAAGGAAGGGAGGAAGGAAGGAAGGAAGGAAGGAAGGAAGAAAGAAAGAATAAATGGTGATTGAGTGGGAGAGACTATGGGAACACTGTGTCCAAAAAATGTCAGTGACACATCTGGTCTCCAGGAGCTAATAGTTTAAGAATCGGACAAGAAATCAAGGACACATAACAACACAAAGGGTATCTGGTCCTAAAGGGACCTGGTCCTAAACCATGGTAAGTGAGGACCAGTTGGAGGACCAAACTTCACCTGCATGCAGCCCACTTCTGTAGCTAATCCTGACTTGTACCCCACATCTCTACAATAAAATTTAACAAGACAAAGTGAACACAATTGTGTAGTAGATGCTAGACTACAGAATTCAAGTATTAAACCAAGTTTCAAAATGAGTTTTAGAAAATATAATGCTCTTTAACTTCTTAGTGGCATGTGTGTTATTATTAGCATATTATTGGTGCTTATACACTTCAAATATGAGAATACTCTTGCTATCAAAGGTAAAAAGTAAAACCTAATAGCAAATAGTTTACCCTTAATGTCCCTTTACCTTTATACTTTTGCTCCTTTTTAATTTCTATTGGGCCTCTAATTCTTTACCTAATATTCATATTAAGCTTATCAATAAATATGACACCACTCTAAAGAGCCAACTTCACTGAAGGGTAAAGATCATCAGAATATTCCTAACGCAGAACTTACAATTCTTTTGGATCAATGTAATATCTCTCTTGTGTATTCCATCATTCCAGTAAAGCTGTTTTACCTCACTATTTTCACTCATACTCTGGACATCTCTGGGATGCTGCAAGTGGGGGAGCAAAGTGAGAAGCTGCTTGGGTTTATCAAATGTAATTTTCTGTTTGTGGAAATACATAATTATTATTGTATTTTTATTTTTGTGTTTATTTCAGAGACTTTGCTCATTTATATAACTTTTAAACACTAATGTAAATATGTATTGATATACTCAATACCTGTTGTTAATATAGGATTTATATATGTACTTGGAATATAGAGATGAAAGGCCTAGTTGTTAATCTCAAGGAGCACACCACAAGTTGCAAAAACATATATAACAATAATAAATTACATAGCCTATTACAAGGTTTATAAAGTATTTGATAGTCGTTTCATTTAACATTGAACACATAACTATATGCTACAATGTCTTTAAACGTCAAGTATATGTAATTTCACTTAATCTTCCCAACAATCCTACTATTATTATGCCTTATTTACAGATGAGAAAACTGAGATATTTTGCATATAATATTCAAATCTCAAAACTAATAATGGAAGAAATAGGAAGTTGATAACAGATTTGTCTGTTTCCAAATATGTGGTTTTAATCACTATATAGAAAGGTGCAGCTCACAAATATTATATAACTTTTATCCTAGAATAGTAAAAACTGGAAACTACAGGAGTTCAATATGAGGAGAAGTAATTTATTGTTTTAGTATATTCATAGAGGCTTTATTTGATGTAGTCCTTGAAAGATGTGTTTTGTTGGGAGATAGGCATGTGTGGGAGTGTGCATTGGGTGTGGGTGCAGAAGGGAGTGGGAGCCACAGAAAGAGGGCAAGAGAAAGCAGGGCGGAAGATTATTCTATCTAGAGGAAATAGCACCAGCAAAATTTCCAAAGAAGACATATATAATTCATACTTGAGGAATAACACTATGTCGAGTTTAGACAATGAAGAATATATACATATATTAAAAGATAAAGCTGAAAAATAAATGTGAAGGCCAAACTGTAGAAAGTTTCCTGTGCCAAAATAAGCAATTGTGTCTATATTCAGAAGGTGTCAGTGACACAGTGACAATTTTAGTTAAAGAACAATAGCATCAAAGAGGTCCAATAGTATGATAAATCTGACAGTGATGTCTGGGTCATGTAAGCAAGGTAGCAGCTAAAGAACTATTTGCTATAGCCTGGGGAGGGAAGCAGTAGGTCTTGTGATACACTATGGCAGTTTAAAGGAATTTTCTATGTTGTATGTTGTAATTTGGTCAAGTTACTTGACTTCTCTAGCTCATGTTTCTTAATCTCTGATGCATCAGAATCCCCTTTGATGTTCCAGCAAAGCCATGGGTTCTTCCCTCAAAAAAGGGGGAAGCAAAGCATGAGTATGTTTTTTAAGCAATCTTAAAAGCTTATGGACTTTACATAGTCATGGTAAGAAGTTCTAAATTAGTTACTCTGCAAAGATCTTTTCCATTTCTAACGTGGTGTGTGGGGTTCTAAGATCATATCACTCTGAACTTCCACATTCACTCTACTTGTGTTCTTTTTCTCCCTCCTTTCAAATGAATACAGAGATTACCCACATTTTAAAAATTCATTTTCCTTTGCACTCTTTATATATTATTATTTGGAATTCACTTATTTTTATAAATTCAGCTATTGAACTTCAGCCCTCATTCTTCTGTTAATCAGGTCGTTCAAACTTGGTTTCCAGGCCTATATGAAATCTTATTTTCCATCATTATTTCAAAATTGAGAGCTATTAAGAGTCCTTGATTCTTCAAAAGAATATAAAAGCAATTACTAATAATAAGCTTCATAAAATTAGTCTGTCAAAAATAGTTATTTAACAATATACACCATGGAAAGAGACAAAGAAATGTAACTCTGCTCTCTGTCACCAAGTGCTGAGAAATTTAAAACATAATGTTATGTGAATAAAGCAAATATAGTTTTCTGCCCTGATTATAATTTATTGTCCTTACCTTAGACCTAACTATGATTTACAGCTATATTACATTAGAATTTCATCTTTCCCTTCAAGATAACAAACAAAAAATTGCTGAAAGCAAATGACTATTATTAATTGAAAAAAAAAAAAAACCTTTGGTGAAAGATGTTTAAGGAAGATGTGCACCTATAAGGATTTTTAGCTCTGAGCATACAAATTTTTTATATTAATTAATAGTATTGAGTAGTTTTAGATATAAAATAATTACAACAACATCTGTTTTTAAATCTGAAGTGAAGTCATTGACTAAAATACTTTGAATAAATATTTGTACCTACTAAATAATTGTAACTATTTTTAAAAAAGCATACACCATAAAAAAACTTCCACAGAAAGTATAGCTGCAAAGCCAACAGTATGATAGTTTTACAAAAATGCATTTGACTTATTGAATAATAAAAATATTCCAGTTATATAAATAATAAAATATTCCAGTTATTTAAAATATTCCAGTTATATTAATAAATAAAGTTTAATATTCATGTATAATATATGATCAATCTGGTTATATCTAGGCAGAAATTTTTAATTGACTACAACTACTGTTTCTAGAAAATTCCTATTAGACTCCAAAATAGAAAGAAGGATGATAATATTTGTTATAAGGGTAGATAACAACATTTCTAGAAAGTTGAACTACAGATTGAATCTAAGTAGGGGTGGTTTGCCATTGGCTTCATTGATTTCCATTTCTATTGTGTCTTTTCAAGTATTGCTTTAGCATAGCAGAAAGTTTACCTCTGCTATTGGTCTCCAGATATTACATGGTTTTTCTGTGACCCAGAATTTTCCCATCATTTAACCTTTAAGGTAGATATAGTAAAGATACTATTGCTTATGGATTATGAGATCTAGATTCTATACTCTATTGTACAATTACTGAATGTATATTCTAGAACAAGCTTTAAAAATATCTTTGAAACATCAATATTTTTATCTATGAAATGAAAATCCTCTACAGAGTAACTTTTAGGATTGAGATGTAATGCATAATAATACAAGAAGGCATAGATAAAACATTAAGGAATTCAGTGAATTATAATTTAAATAAACACAAATACACTATTGATATATTTTTGCTGTAATTGCATTAGAATAACTCATTTTCTATGATAATAATTGTTAATATCTGTTAAGGTGCTATTAGCCAAGTACAATCTCCCAAGTGGCTTGTAGGTTTTTACATTTTTATCCTCATAATAGCCCTTGAAATACATAGCATGACTATTTCATTTTTGTAGATGAAGTAACAAAGAGACAGAGAAAGGGTAAAGTAACCTGACTAATCTCATTCAATTGATATGTGGCAAAGCCAGGTAACCTGTTTTAAGAAATAGCTGTAAATAAGGAGACGATAAAATTCTAAATTTCTGAGTACTCAATTAGCTCAACTGTGTTACTTTACAAATATACATCATACATAAAGTGTTAGTCTGCACATGGTATCTCCTAACATAACTTTGTAGTTCTTGTAGTTGATGCATAAGTTATACCCTGAATTAATCTTAACTGAATTGACCATGACAGATAACAGTGTTTTTTATATAGTCCTCATGTTATACTATCAATATATTAAAAGCAAGTAGAAGGAATTAACATATTTCCAATTTTATTTGCAGAAAATACATAAAGTCACTTTGTTTCCAAGTTTTGTGAAAAGTTAATATCACATTATCCTATCCCTTCCTAGTAACAATAGGTACATGCATACAGTCCTTACAGCCGGATTAAATAGGATTTGGCCTCTTAAATTTAAGGAACTTGAATTTATCTGGGTTCCCCAAACAAACATTGGAGCCATAATTCATCTGTTTTTTGTCATCATTAAAATTAATGGTATAAACCAAGGAAAACAGAAAGCATATGTGTTCATACTTCATGCAGATTATGTTTTTAATAGGAGCTTAATTTGAGTTTATGCAGATAACACATGCCTGTCATGGTATAATTATTCAGCTATGAATGCCTGTTAACTCCCAAGGTATATAGCAGGGAAAGGGAAAATTCTATCTTGGATAGAATGAGAAATTCCAGAACATGGACAATTTACTCTACAATGTTTTAGCCCAGTGAGACATGCTAAAGTAAGCTGAGTCAAAGAGCAAATCAATGGTCCACAAAAAGTAAAATAACAGAACAATTGACTTGATCTTTCCATATGTGCATTTTAAATCTTCCACATTCAAAACACAGTTACTTTTATTTGTGATCTTTTAATTTCTTAAAGACTCAGTGTTTTCAATACTAAATTGTGGAAGTACAGCTATTACTTTTTGCCACTTCTTTTTATAAATGTGTTTGTCAAATCCATGATTAGACACTACTGGGAAATTTTATCAACCTAAATGTAAATATGTCAACAGAAAGAAGCATATGTCCTGTAAAAAGAACTGGAATCTAGTCATATGGTTTCTTTACATTTCAAGATTTTTTTTCACAGATGCCATCTGGAAAGTGATGAGGCCAAAAGGATTAACATTTTATTTATACCAAATTTTGTTTTAGTAAAGGCTTGTCATTCAAGTATTGTCATGCTGATGTGATGCAAGTATATAATTTTATTTTAGCAAATAAGCAAAGACTTTAAAAATAATCGTTATTTTGGCAAAGTGATTGCAGGCAAGAGACAATTCTGTTAAATTTTAGTGATAATACAAATTTTAGAAAATAATATGAGAATTAGGAAGATCCTTAAAATGTTATGCACTTTAACTTGACTATTTTACTTCTGTAAATACTATAGTCTATTGAAAAGAAAAAAAATTAAAGAAGGAAGAGATTCATTAGAGTGGTATTTAAGTACTGAAAAAAGATTTGTAAATGCCAGTAAAAGGGGAATGGCAAAGTATTGCATATTTACGTAATTGATCATGAGGCAGGTATTAAAATAGATGTATTTGTAAATAAGTTTTATTCCCTAGAAGAAATATCTCTATTATTTCATTCTGGGAGCAATATGAAATTATGTGGCAACTATGTAAGATGCATGATGTAAAAACTTGAAGATAATGCATTAAAATATTAGGTCTTTAACTTATGAGATTTGGAAATTTCTTCTATTTATGTTATTTTTCGCCATTTTTTATGTTTTGTATGATGATCATATAAGACATGTATTAAAATATATTCTATTATCTAAGTAAGTCTTCAAACAGGCGGTGCGTGAACTAAATCTTGCCCAGAGACATGTTTTATTTACCTGACATAGTTTTGATCTTGAATTTGAGTGCCTTTTCATGAGACTTAAGTGCTTTTCAGGGAACAAGTTAACGTTACAATTACTTTCTATTCTTTTGCAATTCCTTTTAAAAAATATTTTTATATTCTTATCTTTTTAAGCCACCTGCATGACCATTGCAGGCATTTGATTTTACAACCCCCTTTAAAGCTTTGCAATTAACTTGGTCATCAACAACTACATTGCATTTATCTTCTAAATAGTTGCCATTCTTTAAATTTACTTCATGTAGCAAAACTCCCAGAAAGGCTATGATCATGCTCTCCATCTCATGATGGAGGTACTATATGGTTTAGCAATTAATCATGGTTGAACTTAGAAGTTAATGGGAACTTCAAAGTGATTTGAGACTCTACTTTAATTGTCATAGTATCATAAATCTCCATAGCTTTTCACTCATTCCTTTATTTACAATTAAATTGATCTCTCTCTCTCTCTATATATATATATACTATTTAACAATGTGTCTCTGCTTTATTTAGAAAAAAATCTGACTGTTCCAAATATTTATGCCTAAATTAATTATCCAGAGTTCTTAAGAGTGAACTGTAGAAATGTATGCTTAATGATTGCAAAATACAGGCGGACAGTACTTAGATAAGCATCTAGATATTATGTGTCTTCTTTTGGCATCAAATTAATCACCAGAAAGCCATTCTGTATTACCTATTGAATTGATTTTAGGTCAATAATTTATAATCTACTATAGTGAACACTTGAATTATTAATAAATGAAGATCTCCACTGGCAAAGTTAATTTTTGTCTAAAGAACAAGACTTCTTTGCATCAAATAAGCAATTATAATTACATAATCTAGAATAAATCAAGGACTTAATTTGGCTTATTTACCATAATAATTGATGTCAAAATTATATTGCAGGTTTAAAATTACCATTCATATTTATCGAACATTTACACTATTTTAAAGTATATTTTCAATCAGAGAAAGCATAATAAATACTATAAGGCATTTTGAGTAATTGAAATTTTAATGACTCTCTTACTCAGTTAATTTATGGCAATTTACAATTCTTATAAATTACTTTAATCTTTTGATTAAAAATTTTTAAATGCTACATGTGGGGGCAAAAGTAACACATATGAAAAGCTCAAAATAGTAAAAAATAATTAGTATAAATGACAACATATATTTCTACATAATTTGTGTTATATTTGTTCAAAATAAAGAGATGAAGTAGATGATTTAAATAAGTTGAAGCAAGAATGCACATGATTTATATCTATAAGAAATAGTTACATATATAATTACATTTACTATGTAGGTAGATCTAGATATGGATTAAAGATACAAATACAGATATACATATAGAAACAGATACAGATATAGATATAGACTGATATAGAATTACTAGGAAACAAAAAGAGAGCAAAATTATGTTTTTTAACGTCTAGACACTGTCAAACTAAAACAAAATCTGGTCAAATTTCATCAAGTCTGTGTTTGATCAATGTGGATGAGTAATACAAACAATTACAGTTAGAAAGCCCATAAGTCAATATGTACACAAATAAACAAACTGGAAGGAAACATGCAGACATAATTAAAGTTATGTTGGATGACTTAGTATAAGTATGTGTGTATATACACATATAAATGTGAATACCCATTTGTACATACCCACACATATATTCTATATATTTGATTAGCATATTTTATATAATACATATAAATATGTACGTTACTTAATATTATATATAACATTTTAACATTTCTAACATGCTATTTAGTTTACAATAATTTAAACATATAGACATAAGCTACAATATATATTTTAAATCTGATAATATCTGAAAGTTTTCCTGTTTTAAATTCTGCCTCCGTCCTTTATAGTCTTTATTTTTTATGACACCATTAAAAACAAGGTTGGGGGTGCCTTGTCCCATAGTTGAGAAGAAAATGACTTAAAAACGAATTACCTTTTGAGTACTTCTCTGCCTGCCTTGGAGCTTTGCTTTAATGCTTTTCCCTTTGTTATTGTTTAATCATCCTAATGACCCATTCCACTGATATATGCCTGAGCACACAGAGGAAGATGTATATGATCTTGAAACAGAACATATTATATGTGTTTCATTTACTTCCAAATTGTGAACTATCTGAGCTATGCTCTAGCTACAAAGCTAGATTACAAAGATGAGCAGCAGAAAATGGGAGTTGGAAAATGGAAAGACCTCAGTTCGCTGCTTTAGCAGATTATAAGAAATGGGTGGGAAAGATAACAACAAAAGACATTTGGTATATTGTAAAGTAGTAACTCCTGAGAAATGTAAGTAACTTCTAATATTACTGTCATCATTGCAGAAATCCTTTATTACTAAATAAAGCAAAAGCTATTTGAAAAATAAATATATTTTCTTTTAAGCCATCTTTAATGATCTTGTATAAACATGGTGCTCTTTAATTTAATAAGAAAAGGTTATGCTTTGTTAAACTTGTAAAAATTGAGTCCTAAGGTCCTGTTTAAGAGATAACAAAGAAAAATCAAGGAGCATGTTGATTACAGAAAATCTATAGGCAAAGTTAATGATGTTATTAGCTTTTCAGCTCAAATAATTCCTACAAATTACTGCTATTGATTCAAATTCACAAGAAATTAAAACCATCCAATAGAAAAAACTAAATTTTGGCTTTGTGGCAAAATTAAAATAATGCAGATGTCATGATCTCAGTCATCATTTTCAACTAAAAAAGCACATACTCAAATCTTGTCTGATTTTCATAGGATCACTTAAAAGACATATAATGTCAATTTTTAGTGCTATTTATACCTGTGTCATTACATTTATAATAAAAAATAGAAGTTCCATGATCAAAATTTGATATTAGAATTTGAGCAGCTGGACATTTCTCTTCACAGAAATATATGGAAATATTTCACAAATTTAAGATTGTCAAAATGCAAGCCAAAGTCAAATTTGATTGAAAACTGATTACTTAAAATTATTTTGGTAAATAACCAATGTATGATAATGTTTTGTATCATTAAATTTATATTAAAGTGGATTAAACAATGAGCACCTTTGTTACTTCATTGTGCTAGCAGACACTAGCTCTTATTCCTTCTATTTAACTGCATTTTTATACATACTAACCATCCCTTGTTTAGCCCCACTTCTGACTACTCTTCCCACCCTCATATTTCTTTAAAATTTGGCAATACAGTGGTATTGAAACAAAAGTAAAACCAAAATGATCACTGACTAAAATAAGTAAAAACCATGAATTTTAGGTAGTTTAGATTTTAAATATTACCATTTTATAAAATCTACCAAAAATGTAAAAAAGACTGAGATTCAGAAAGATTAAATGACTATTCAATATCTCAGTTTTAGAAAAATCTTTTCCACTAAATAATTCAGACTCTTTTCATGGTGACCTTTGTGGGTTACTGTTATATTTAATTTAAGTTCATATCAGAGGCATTGCTCTACATACAATGAAAGTGAAATCTCAAGCACCACTACTAATCATATTATGCTTATTTTTGCTGATCTGTTTCAAGTCCAGGTTTCTGTGTGACTGAGCATCAGTGACTATACAAGTGGTGGCCGTAGGGTATCTTGAGCAGCACCAACCAGTTTAACACAATTTCAGCTGCTCTTATGTTTTTAATATCTTTCAATTTTTGAGTTTGATTTAATTTTACAGAATCATTAACAATTTTCTACAGTTCTTAATTTTATATCTCTTTAAAGTAACTAATAATTAATTATTTTTAAAACAATACTAAAAATAACAGATTATAAAAAAATCAGACAATGACTATATGACTATTGTCTCCAGAGTCTTTGAAATTCTTTTGAATGACCAAATAGTTGCTAGGTAAAACATATTTATATTTTAGTTGAAAATAGTTATGAAATTAGAAAGAATGATACCTTAGAGAAATAATGTCTAATGAATTGTAACTCTGTACATGTAGCTTTATAAGTGTTTATTCAGAAACATTTGAAAACATAAAGAACACCAATTAGTTTTCTGGACAGTTGAATTGAGACAGCGAATTAAGCACACACATATTAAAATAGAGGTAAAATCATTTATGACATGATTTGGTTATTCCAGTTTCCCATGACATAAATCATAAAATAATTAACTTTCTATTTTATGTAGACTATCTCATGGCTAATTTAAAATTGTAAGCACTTGCAGATGAAATTCATTTAGTGACTAGCAAAATATATGTGGTTGCTTTATGTGATATTATAAAAAGTCTTCCTAAAAGAGGCAAACACTTTTTTTAGAGAGCTGTTTATTTTGTTTGCTTATTTGCTTGTTTGCTTATTCCCAAAATCAACATTTCTGGTATTTTGAACTTAGTCTCTCTTTCTTTAAGTTTATGCTCCTACATATGACATGTAATAGAAAGCTACCTTCTCTTTTCATGAAGACACCCAAATTTTGCTGATGACATGCTAGCACACATAATGAGAAATAAAAAATTTAGATAGTTTAACAGTGGATTAATAAAAAGTCCCAACAATACCTATTTGCCTTAAATATCCTAATGCTTGAGTCAAAAGAAGGTAGGAATCTGATCTCAATGTTAAATGAATTATTTTTCTCTATTGTTACAGTTAGAAAGGGATCCCTCTCAAATAAAGAGGATGCCTATGTCATGTAATACCCACCCACGTGAGTTTCTCAAGGAATGTTAAGAAAAAAGGATAAGGCTATGTCAGTATTAGTGAGGGAGGATGCTTCATTTAGAATGAGATCTTTTTTGGCTGGCTGCATCAATGGGCTGCACTGAAGTTTAGGAGGAGCAAAGGGAGGATGAGTGGGGGTGTCACAGGAAATGAGCACATAGGTGTGGGAGGATATCAGATGACACGGAGCTTTGAAACTGGCTGTAAAATCGTAGACACCGCTCTGGGAGGAAAAAGTAGACTGGTGGGCTGGAGAAGGGCAATGAGTGAACACAGATGGAGAAAAAAAACTTCAGCAGGAGCAGGAAAGGAGAAAAGAGGATAGGGACTAAGTTGGGGAATATCCTGAATCATGTACTGAAATTATAAACTACAGTGCAACTGTACATTTGGAAATTTTGATTTTTTTTCCCAAGTAAAAATGCCTATTAGCGTTTAAACAGGGAATGAATGATTAGAAAATGTGGAATAAGGCTGGGATCTGTGACTCAGCCTGTAATCCTGCGCTTTGGGAGGTCGAGGTGAGTGGATTGTCTGAGCCTGCAGGTTCAAGACCCTCCTGGGCAACTTGGCGAGACCTCATCTCTACAATAAATCAAAAATGAGCTGGGCATGGTAGCGCGTGCCTGTAGTTCCAGCTACTTGGAAGGCTGAGGTGGAAGGATCGTCAGAGCCCAGTAGGTCGAGGCTGTGGTGGCCAGGAGTGGCCACCGCACTCCAGTCTGGGTGACAGAGTGAGACTCCAACTCAAAAAAAAAAAAGAAAATGTGGAATAAACTTGTTGAAATATTTATACCGATTAATTGATCTCCTCTTAAGTTCCCTTCATTTTCCTCTAATTTTTTGATATCTTACTTCCTTGACCTTTTAAAACAAGTGACGCCAGTATTCTCGTCTAAGGTTTTATATCTGTCTTGCCCTTTTAAAAATAAATAATGAAAAATGGAAAAGATTCATATGAATGGGCTGTCAGAAAGAAAAGGCTTGCTATTAATCTGAAGTTCTTACATGTCTACTTTTTTTGGAAGAGGAATGTAAAACTGAACCTTTAATATATTGTCAACCCAGACTACTTATTTTCCACAATTTTTTGACATTGTTGGATACATTATAATTGTTTCATCTTCCAAAAATATGTAACCACACAGGATCAGGAGGGCTGGAGTTATGCTGTTTCTCCTGCTTTTTTTTCTTCTTCTTTTCTATCCCTTGCTATTAGAAATTCTCTGTGGTTACTCTGTGTGATAATATTGTAGAACCAAAGCATGTACATAAAAGGCATAAAACATAAAAGCCTGCTGCTGCCCATGTGGCCACTACAACACTACTACTGCTCTCAACCTTGCCAGCACTCTCTCTGATTGTGACATTAAGTTACAGCAGTGCAAACTGAGAACATAGAATGATGCTAGGTCAGTCTAATCCTACAACAGTCTCTGAAAATGAATCACCTGTGTTGGAGCCTAAGTTCTGCTGTTCTGTAGTTTTGTGACTCTGACTTTAACCTCTGTGAGGTTTTTTTTTTCCTCTGTGATGTTAGTTTTTATATCATATTTATAATTCTCACAATCTGTGAGCTACATATTATTTTTTTCATTTTACAGTTAAGGAGACTGCTTATACTCCAGAGGATGCAACTTACAATTAACTGAGCTAGAATTTACAGTCATTATATGCATGGCCAAGGTATTATAATAGAAGACAGCAGGCTTAACTGTTCAAGTTGTTGCTACATAAAACGTATGATTTCAAAATTTCATAGCAAAAATGATGTGGTTTATGTACTGAAGAAGTATTTGGGGAACAAGGAACTATTATTTCTAATCTTGTTCTGCCACAAGTTGTCTTAACTTGTTTCTTTATATGCTCAAAATGATAAGTGGGGTTCTGTTTAACAAATGATAGAACCGAGAAACAAAGATAAGTCCTGTGCCTTTCAAAGGATTAATTGGAAAATATATTTCAGGTCCATAAAGATAAATTTAGCAGATTGCACAATTTGTTTTTCTTGCTGACCTACACTCCTGTGAATTTGAGTTCTTTCACAGCCAAATTTCATATGTAAGTCATTTTATACTTGTGCTTTTTGATCAATTATCCCTTCCACATTAACACTTTTTTCTGAATTCCATTTCCACTGTTACCTAAAGGGTCTTATGAGAAAACACCAATGACTTTCTTGTTCCAGCTACCCTGGAGTTTTCCCAAGGCTTTTTTTGTTGCTTGGTATTTTCATTGAATATGAAAATTCCGAGTGCCTATTCTAAGTTATGATTTTTTGTTTTGACTCTTCTCCGATTTTGTTCTACCCCATCTTGATTTTTCTTCTCCATTTCATTTCATACCACTTATTCTTTCTTTACTAAGATTTAATCTTTGGCTTTCTTCTTCCTTAAATGTTGAAATTATTACTTAGAAGTTAAAGGTTGTTTACACCTCCCCCCCTTCCTCTTCTTCTTTTCTTTTTTTTTAGCTCAATATGATACCTTACTTGGATGTCCCTTCCCAAATGTAAGCTCAACAGAGTGAAGTGAGCACACACTCTCTCACTCCTAACATCAGGATCCCACATCAGGCTAGTTCTTCTAATAATGCGCCAAATCTTAGCAGAGAAATCATCATTATATGTTACCCACATTCAAAGACTAAATGTGTCTTCAGTGCATCAAATTTAGTTATTCTTTATTGAATATCAATCCTCAAATCTTTTTGATTCTTCGCAAAAGAGTTCTTTCTCCTCCCCATATTTACCATTCAAGTATCAGCTATGATTACACAAGAGTACATTTCTGCTTAGTTTCCTAAAGAACATATTTTTAATCCAATCACTTCATCATATACTCCACTAGCATTTATAAAACTTGCTTTAATCATGTTAATTACCTACTCAGTAATTCTTAGTAGCTCTCTTATTTCATATACCTAATTTTCTTTCAAGATTCTTCCTATTTTGGGCTAAACCTAACTGTCCAGTTTGTCTTCCTGCTGTTTTGCAGTGTGCAAAATCGTTTATCAGAAGATTCTCTTTATTATGCAAAAATTTATTTATTATGCTATTGATTTTATATCTTTGTTTTTATGTTGTATGACTTCAATCCCCAGTTTTCTTATCTATAAAGTGCAAAAAGTCCCATCTGCCTATTTAGAATGTTGTAGGAATTAAACAAGATAATTTAGTTGGCATAGTGTTTGGACATATATTCATTCATTTCTACAGTATGTTTTGTGATCCTATCCCAGGCCAGGGGCTGCAGTCATAGAGCTGGATAAGGTAGGTCTAGTATCAGTGCTTACAGTGTGATAGAAAAGATAGACTTTAAATAAGTACTTTCACCCCATTCATATAATCTTAACATATATCCCTAAAGGAACAATATCATATTAAAATATAGGATGGTGAGACTTAACTTATCTGGGGACTGGGAATAAAATCATTAGAGAAGACTTCCCTTGAGAGGACATCCAAGTAGGGATATGGAGAGCAAACCAAAATCATGCAGAAAAGTGTTCAGGAATAACTCAGTACATAGTCATCTATTACTGTTGTTTCGATATTGCTTTTCCTATCACCCCCTTGAGTCCTTTCCAGAACACTTCAATCTCATGAACCTCTGTTCTCTGAAAACCGACGGCACAGGATATTCTTTTACTCTTATTGACGTTCCTCTATATTTTTGCATTTTGTTTTACTCTTATTCCATGGTGTCTTGTAGTGTTGTTCTCATTTGTTGTGTGACCTTATTCTTGTCTTGTCATTCTTTGGAACTACCTCAAATACTCAGGCAAAATTGGGTATTTCTGCTTGGGGGTTTTTGCGACATGTTGTATATAACTGATTATATGAGTCATTGCTTTATGTTTTATGAATTCCTTTCCCAAATACCCACACAGTTCTGAGGGCAGAAAACATGTTAAATTTATCTCATTACTAAAAATTCATAATGTTATCATCACAAAATGAGAAGAAAAAAGTGTTTGTTGAAAACATGTTTGTCTATTTTGCCAGTGTTATGCATCTAAATACACTCTAAGTTACTTAAGGGCAGGATTTCTGTCTTAAACAATTCCATTTTATTTGACACTATAATAATAGGGTAAAAATGGTAGTTTGTGTGTATATTTGTATACTAGCTGATTGTGAATAAGTTTTTGCAGTCTATTTAAAAATGATAGAATCACTATTATCAATTGACTTTAAATGTTGACATACTTAGAAAATTACATGAAATACACAATTGTATTTATTTTTTCTGATTTTCCTGCCAAACAAGATACAAACCACTGTAATATAAAATATTAGTTTGAGAAATCAAAAATAAATAGGGTACATCATGATCTAGTTGATGTTTAAGTTACTTGCAGCATGATTAACACATGAAATTTTCCCTTCTCTAGTGAGAAGCCTTCATTATTGCTCAGAATGTTTTTTCATGCTACTGTTTTTGTTGTTTTTTTTCAGAATTTTAAACAATGGGGGAGGCAGTTTTTTGTTAAGGAAAAAAAGAGTTATTTTCTTAACATTTTAGAGCTTATGCTAAGAGTAAAAAGGGCATTGAAGTAATAATTCTCCTAAGACTCAATAATGAGTCAATTTAGAGCTGTTAGGGAAAAGGATGCCATTTGGTGAAAAAGTATATGTAAACACACATCTTAAGCACTACTTTGCAGCATGCTTTCAGAGAAATCGTGTAAAACACTTCCTTTAAAGAGGAATGAAATCTCAGGATCTCCCTTGTTTTAGTCTTCACTGTTCTGCTTGGTATTCATTCTGTTTGCATGAGAATGAATATATGCTCTCACATGTACACATGTTGCTATTAGCATGACTGGTACCAATTTTGCCATTTTTAAAATAAAAGTCCTTCTTAAATGCAAATACTTCAACAGGAATAAAAATTTTCAACTTCATAGGAACAAATCTACAAAATTTGTCAATCATTAACATTTTGATAAATACCACACTGCAAATATTATTTCATTGATAAAAATAGGGAATGTCAAATCTATTTATTTTAATACAATTATGAGTTAGAAGATAACCTTTAACAATCTATAATCTTCATTTACTTGGCTGACATCATACATATCTAAATCACATAAAATAATACTACATTGCAAATTACTTAAACATCTAATAAAGATATAGTCATTCTTTCAAAACAGCTAGCAGCTATTAGCATTTTTATGGTAAATTCATTTATAATTTTACCATTGTAAAAGATTTTATCTATATGCACATCTGGTGAAAAAAATATATGCACACACACACACAACTCATAGTTTACGCACACTATGTAGTACATTATATACCTAGTTTTATTTACTCAAAAGGAAGACTGTGCTATCAAACTAAATTTTTAAGTTTATGAAATGTACTGAAGATGCAATATTAATTTTCGAACTTGAAATATTGAATAGCTATATAGAGACTAATGTGAAACATTTAAAATATCCATTCTTTTGACAATACATTTGGAGTTAGTCTCATCATACCATGAAAGGTTTGAAGTTAGAGTTGAAAACAAATTTTAAAAATCATGTTTGTTATTTGAAAGATTTTGAAGTTGAATCCTATGTATTTTCTGAATAACAAAATAATACAAAATATTATACAAGATTATTTTTATTTTTTATTTGCAGTGGAGGAGTATGTACATAGAGTTCCCAGATGTAAAGTTTTGTTTGAAAAGAATTGGCAAAAGCTTTTGGCTAAGGGACTAAGTAAGTCAATTTGAATATTTCATAGGAAAGATCAATATTGTTTTTAACAAAAGATAAGAATTTGACAATCAGAGAACTAATGACTGCTGAATAATGAGATACCTCCTTTCCATTTCAGAAACTTCTATTCTTCATTGTTTGCTCCTCAAATAATGGACTGGGAATACAGTGTTTGCAGATGATTTGTCTAAAGATGTGCTAGAATAGCTTACCACATGGCAATAACATGTTTTCTCTGCACACAGGAAAGATTCAACTAAATGTAAAGAAAAGAAAACACACAGCTCAAAGGTGAACAAACAATGCAAACATGCATTAAAGATTATATGTGGAAGCAAGGAAATACATAAAAGAGAGACACAATGGATGCTTTTAATTAAGTGAGCTTTTCTTTTTAAAAATAAAAATATTATTTAAATATGATACTTTTAAAGTCATTACTTTTCTTACCCAGGTATTTATATTCATTGACTAAAATTAACAAATATTGTTCAGTGTGTAAAATGTGTCAGAAACCTTGCTAAAAAAATTGTGCAGATCGATTTTTTTAAAAAATTGTTTTTACACAAAATACCTTACATTTCAAATCTAACCTATAGAGAAAAACTCCAAACTAAAATAGCTCACACTTTTTCAGTGGAAATGCTGGGTTAGGGATGTGGGAGGTAAATCAGAATGAGAAATATTTCCTGTCACAATCCAGGAACGGTTCAACAGAGTGCTTGACTAGGTGATACACATTTGTTCAAAATATCTTTTTGAGGTAAAATGATGTAATTAAATCTCAGTCTAATACTGTAGTTAACCTAAAGTGGTTTCTAAAATCTCAATCAGGTAGAGAAAACTGCTTTAATTTGACTCCATTTTTAAAGCAATGTCTTCATATTTTTCTCAAAATGAATATCCAGAAATATGACTTATTAACTGTGAGTGAAGAGCTTAGACAGAGTCATTTTGATTATAACGTTCTTTTTCCAACCTGCTAAGCAATATGGAATTCTAAGATTCTTTATTTCAAATCTAAATCTGTAAATTATGAAAAAATGAAATTTCAAAATATTTAAACATTTAAACGTTATGTTTTTCCCAATAGACAGATATGAAGGCTGCATTTTTATATAAGTCTACACAGTCTGCTTAATTCTAAATCCTGGTCACTCCATGAGCTTCCCTCTAAGAGAACTATGTTTTACACATGCCAAAGACATGCTGTTCACACACAGATTTTTAAACAGTCATTTAGGAGAGTCCAGAGGAACTTGCCCCCTCTTAAACTGTTCAACCTTTGAAACACCTGATTGTTGAGCAAGTCTTGTCATCTTCTGCCAATGGAAATCCTGGTGGAGGAAGATGAAAGGTGATTCTTTTACCAAAAAAAATTTTCCTTTATCCTCAGAGAGCTTTAATTCAGAACTCAAACAACGAAGTCCAGTTTTCTTGTAATGCCACCTCTAGTTACTATCTTTGAATGTGAGCGTGCATATATATGACTGCATTTGCCTTCCATTTGCCACCTCTGTCCTCCCACCTTAAACTCCTACTTCCCTACATTGTCAGGAACAAAGCTCAAAACGGCTGCTGAATATCACATCACTTTTTATATTCATTGCTTCCTGTGTGCCCATCTTGAGGAATTAAATGGCGACTTTAACATAAGCATGCTGTATTTTTTCAGTGTGGTAAATGAGTGAGAAGAGCAACCCCCTCCAAAAAAAAGTGTTTTATACCTAAATATGAGAATTGAAGTATACAGAAATATAATTTCTATACTATTTTGGACAAAGGACTTAAAATAAAAGTTAATAGATATTATCATTACATAATAAATTCCACTTTTAGTCAGACTGGTGTTCTCAAAATGGAGTTTGAGTTATTTCTTCTTTCTTTTCTTTGCTCCATCCCTTCTTCTTCCTTTCCTTCATTCCTTCCTTTAATTATGATTGTTTGTATTCTCCACCTATTTCTTTCCTGATTTGCTACTTAAGGGCAGTCACAGAAAAATAACTTTCAAACGTACTTCTGTGTAAATGTTATTGTGAAAAGTGCTTTTAAATCTGTTCTCTCTTTACGCCATAAACATATAAGGGATAAAGCAATTATACTAACCAAAAAACTCAAGTGTGCTAAAATTGTAGGAGAATTTTTAACTAGTATGGATTATACCTGATATGAAAGAAGTGATTTATGTCAAATAGAAAATGAATTGTATTGAAATATGAAGACCATACTTTTTATTTTTTGAAAGACTACTTTGTTGTTTTTTATCTAAGCATTTAAACTGTTTGGGATGTTTATGTTCTCATTGTAGTTTGCACTGTGTGGGTTTTGCATAGGATAAACACAAGAATGATTAACCCTTGAGAGATGAAGAAATGGTCTTCAACAGTTCAGCATTTGTACGATGTGAATCCTCCGTGCAAGTATATATCCTATTTTAGACAAATTCTCGAATTCCTATTACAGAACTTTATGTGTATCAATTTACTTATCTGCCTCCTTACTTGTGTTGCTATGAGAGCATATATAGTTGTAGACTACAATGCAAGAGAAGTCAGTGGAGCTTGTTCTGAGGAAGTAATGTGTGAGTTGAGATCAGAAGGTGGAGATGGATTCTTTTAAAAGAAATATGTGAGGGAAGATCTACCCAGGTAACAGAAACAATAAATGCAAAAACCGATGAAAAGAAAGACTGGGAATGAAAAGAAACTGGAAGAATAACTGACATACCAGAGTGTCAGGAGAGGGCAAGAGAGAGTGGTCTAACAAAGCTGCAGAGATGGGAGGGACCAAGACAGAAGTGCTAGGACTACAAGAGGCAAAGGCATGCCTATAAACAGAGGCTATAGGCCTCTGCTTTTCTGGCTTTGGTGTGGAAGCCTGATTGGTTCGGGCAAGTATGGGGAGGAGGAGAAGAGATAGCAGGATATGAATTAAGAATATTATTTCATGAAAATGAACCATGTGTCCTGGCAATCTTTACACCTCTGGTCTGGTGTCCTGAAGAGTCCACTTAGTCTATTATGCAGAGTAACCATCTTTGAGGCAAACATTCTTCTTTCTGTAATTTTAAAAGATTTTTTCACTCCATCTAAGACCATACGCTTTTGCCATTACTTGCCCATGTTATAGTTTGACCTCAAATGTAGCATTCTTTCCTAAACTTAAATTGCATATACTTTCAATAGTTTTTTTAAAATCTTATTATTTTTAAGAAATTATGGCCAATTCAAGGTTAGGCCTTGATGTCATTATTTTACCCACTTGTATTCCAGTATAGTCATATGCATATAATGATGGATATTCCTATGAAAAAAGTCACTTCCGTGCATGTACCCAACCAGAAATAAAATTGGGAACCACAGCTATGGCATTCAGAATCTAAGAAAATACAAGTTATATGATGATGAAATCTATGCTTACAACAGTATAATATGATACCAATTCTAAAATAAAAAATCACCACCCCAAGAAAAACTAAAACACACTAGGAGATATAAAAACTCACAAACCAGAAAGCATCTCAAATATATTAACTACTCATGAAATATTTTTGCTTTGAGTATTTGCAATAGTTGAGAGATGGACAATGACCAAGTAAATTCATCTGTATATAAAACTGATCCAATTCAAAGGAATCACTCTTCCCACAATAAACATTTATCTTCTTAAGCTAAATGGAAAACTTGACTGAAGTCTACATTTAAAAATATATTCCAGGCAGTCTAACATCAATTATATTCTTTATATTACACATTCAGAATTAATCAAAGATATTGTCACCACTATGGAGAAAAATACAAACACAAAGTATATGCTTCTATAGAATTTATATAAATATATAATATCCCACATATACATATATATACACACAATGCATGGTTATATATATATATGTGTGTGTGTGTGTGTGTGTGTGTGAGTGTGTGTGTGTATATGTGTATATATACTTTTTCCCATTGAAAACATTTGTAAATAAATCACTACAGTATTTTAACTACTTTAAATATAAATCAAATTGCATTTATTTTAATATCTTTTTTTGTAAGTCATACTGCCTCTCTCTGAACTATTAAAGTCTGTGACTATAAATAACTTGGTTTCTACATTTTATCTTCTTTTTCCTCTTTTCTTTTCTCATGCCCTATGTCTCATGTCAGCTAGTCTCCACCCTGTTCATTAAATCATTAAATCTTTATTCTAGCAGATGTTGCTTTTTTTTTCTGCTTTTCCTCTTTCATGTTATCCAGAGGAGATCAAAGTGTTTAGTCATTCTTGTCCATTGTATACTGAGGTGTGTGGGCGAAATTTTGCATGATCCTTGTGTTCAGGTTGCTTCCCTAATGTTTTCAATTATTTTCTTTGATAATATTTGACATGTGTTGACTGCTTCAACTAAAAGAAAGCATCCTTAATCCAGCTACTTTTATGAGAATAAAAGTTACTACTGTTGAGTATTAAAAAAAAAATTCATGTTATCTACTTTGAGGAGGCAGTTGATTCATTTTCAACAAGTGATATTACTTCTATAAAAGAAATCATCAATTTTCCCTGAAATTAAATTATAGAATTTATAGTCAGACCATGAATGCATGTAGAGAAAAAGGTAAAAGATAACTATATTTTTAAAACAATTATTGAATGTTTTAACAAACATTCAATGTATTACAATTTTTGAAAACAAAAGCTTAAAAACAGCTTGAGATACATGGAAAATTATAGCTTCCATTTCTTTTTAGACATTGGCAATGAGTGTGAAGGCAATACAGTATAATGGGAAGGACTCTCAATTAGCTGTCAAGAGCAATGAACTTAAGTTCAGCTTTTACCACTAAATAGAGATGGGACTTGAAAGTACTATTTAACCAATTTCAGTTTAAATCTTCCATCTTCTAAAGTGAAGGATGGGAAGTAGAGGAGCTATACTGTAATTGTAAGCTATAGTATTTTATAAGCATGCACTTTTGAGCAAAAATTTTATGGAAATTTTGACCACAATTTATCTCTGAACATACATTTTTCTTAAAGCAAAATATCATATATTGCTGAGCTTTGTGTTCAGTACAATATTGGGCTAAAGTAGTAATAAGCATATAAAATTTTCTAGATGAATCTTGTGGACTAATATATTCCAGATAATTTTTTTTTCTTAGCAGCATTAGTGGAAAATAATTTTCATATTTGTTTTAGAATACTATTAAAATTTTTAGGCTTTTATAAATATAAGGTGGAAAACTGAATCAGACTGAATTCCTTATAATTTATGTGGCAAACACATCATTTCATTTCATCGTTTTATTTCACCTGAAGTTGGTTTCATCAGGAGACTGTACTATGATTGCATCTGATGTACTTTATGAACAAGGTATGTCAATTCACTTCTTGCTTTCTGGATATATGTATGTTAAAAATGGCAATATTTTCCTTACCATTCACATAATATTTTCCTGTTCTTCTGTCAGATAAGTTATTATACCCCTCAAAAGAAGATTCTTATATAAATCTAAAATACCATGAAATTTTAGTATAAATTAAAAAGAGCACCATAGGATAGGGAAAAAAATGTTTTTAAGAAAAAAAGAAAGCTTCCATCTTAAGGTAGTACCTAGGATTGCTATCCAGCATGACATTGTGAAAAAACTAGACATTTCTTATGGCAAATCTTGCATTTGTTCCCAAGATTTAGGCCAGCAAAGGGCAAGTAAATGTGGGACACCAAGCATCTATCCTTTCCAGGTGAAGCCATTTAAATATGAGGCAAGGTAGCTATTAAATGCCAAAAAAATATAAATCAAAAGAAGAAAAATTCACCAAGGTAGAAGCACTTAAAAGATCTTGAACCCTGGCATGTATACAAAAACCATATTTGTAACACTAGAAAGATATAGATTTTAGCTTCTGTATAAAGCTTTGTGCTACTCTCAAGTGAGGTAATTGGTTGAATAGAAACAAATTCTATACTTAATCAGTAACCTATTTTTAAAGAGTACATGCATAGTGAATGTCAGATAAGTATTTTTTATCATCAGACAAATACTGAGGTATAAAATTGTTGAAGAAACCAATATAATGTCATTTCAGTGGCAGCAAAAGTCACACAATGAATCGGTGGCAGACCTGTGAATTGATTTTAGATCCCATTAGACTCCCTTTTTAACTGCTCAGCAATTCCTAAGATTGCTTTCAGTGATCAAAGATGCACAATTGAATTAAAATGTCAGACTAGAAAATAAAAATAAATAAAAATGGAAAGTAGTCATTGTATGCAGTTTGGTTTCTGATAATTTAAAATGATTTTTTCCCTGTAAATGTACAAATCTCAAAGTTGTATTTAGATAATATTACCAAATTTTCTATTACTTACATAGAAATGAATTTTAAATTACTAAATTATAGTAGTAGAACACACAAAGATAAAAATAATTGTTAAGTGAAAGTTGAAAGTCTATGCAATTTAATTTTTTTAAGCAATGATTAAAAGATGACCCTTCACATAAATACATATTTCTCCAAATACATTTGTTCAGACTGGAATTCCTAAAGATTCCTAAACACAAAATTAAATTTGAGTAAAATGTAGCTTTCCAATAAAGCATAGTAATATTTCAATATCTTCATAAGTACAGATATCTTGATAAAACCCATTTACATGAAAAATAATAAAGAATATGTCCAACTTTTGTTATTTAATAATTTTTATGGCATGTAAAATTAAACATTTGCTGTTTCTTAGAGAATTTTATACCTTGTTAATGTGTGGGAATTTTCCATACATGTATATTGGCATCCAGACTTTTGTGTGTTCTTGAAATATTACATGATTGAAATATTAGGAAAAAGACATGCTTCATTGCTAAGCTTACTTCGAATGAGAGTTAAAAACTCATCAATTTAAAAAATTTTAAGAACTCTATTTCAAATATATTTCTTTTTTTCTTTTTTTTTTTTGAGTTGGAGTCTCACTCTGTCACCCAGACTGGAGTGCAGTGGCCGTTCCTGGCCACCGCAGCCTCGACCTGCTGGGCTCCGGCGATCCTTTCGCCTCAGCCTTCCAAGTAGCAGGAATTACAGGCATGTGCTACCACGCCCGGCTGATTTTTTTGATTTATTGTAGAGATAAGGTCTCGCTGCCCAGACGGGTCTTGAACCCGCGGGCTAAGGCAATCTACTCACCTCAGCCTCCAAAGGCACGGGATTACAGGCTGAGCCACCGAGCCTGGCATAAATGTATTTCTATTAATGCGACAAATTTTGATTTTTTTTCTTTTTGTTAATAAAGAATTTTAACTTTCTTTGATTTGTAGAATGTTACCCCTCTTCTTCAAGTCTGAATGGAAGTGAAGGTAGGTGAGCTTTGTTTATCTTTTCTCAATCCCTAGATTATATATGGAGAGAATCAGTCATAACAGAATACAAGGTACTACCACTTGTTTTATTAAAACACAACTCCCTGGTTGTGTTATTATCATGAACTTTAAAATAACTTTATGAATTTGCCACAGCCATCGAATTTTACCAAGCTGACAAACATTGCCACATTTTCAGCTCAAAAAATGTAATGCTATTTCCAGCAAGGCTCTTGATAATGCAAGTTATAGTGCATTTAACTTGAAATTCAATGTTTCAAGAGTGTGTAGACATGAGTATTGATAAACACATGATACAGCATAATCCCAATGGGGCATAATACTTATGGCATTCAAAAGGTCATATTTTGATGTCATTGGAAGGGCCGTCTGTTATGATGCTTATGAAAAGAGATGCTTCACTAGCTGTGTGATGGTAGGTAACATGCCGAAACACTCTGAGCCTTAGTTTTCTCAATTGAAAAATGGAAATAATGTTTCCATCACAGAGATATTATGAACAAATGATAAATTTTTATAAAGCCATCAGACAGCACATAATGATAGCCTTAATAGTAATACAAATAAAAACAATGATCATGGAAAATAGCTATGGCATAAGTTAAATTGTGCAGAATAAACAAAGATAAATTAGTGACAGTATTTTCATTAAAATTCACATAAACAGTATAAACTATAATGTACTAATGAAACACAAATGAAGCATGACAGTTATTTTTCACTTTAAAAATCCCTGTTTCTAAGTACTATATATTAAATCTTGTTTCTTCTGTTTAGTTGTTTTTTTGGGGGGGTTGGATTTTTTTTTTTTAAGCAAAGGTCATTTGACTTGTTTTCACATATGCATTCCACAAAATATTACTTTCCTTATTTACAAGTATGGAGAATCCATCTTTAGTGGTGTGCTATCAGATATAATTTCACATAAGTCTGGATATAATAGCTTAATGGTTTATGTACAACATCAATGTAACTTACTTGTAGACTCAGGAGTGAAAGTTACCTGTGTATGAGACACAATATGCTACAAAACATGTTTGACCAACTACCACAAGGTAATTGAAAGCCCATTTTACTAATGGGAAGTTTAAACAGTGTCATCGCCTCAGTTATATTTCGCTATTGGTTACAAGATCTGGATGTTATTTTAGATTTCTTTTTGTTTACTTTGAAAATTTAAAAATTTTACTCAGTATCTTTCACCCAGTCTCAGTCTAGGGTAGCATATAGTCTCTATTAACTTTTGCCACAGTCTCAAAAATGGATGTTTTGTCTTTTAAATTTTCTCTCACATTTAAACCAGGAATATGTTTCAAACCAGTCATGACAATAGTAGTAGTCTCTTGTTGAAAATTATTTTCTCTATCTATCAATACCTTACCTATTTTTCAAAATCTGATTTGAATGGGATGGACTTTGTTCATTTGATCAAGTGTTCCCTTATTTACAGTCCCCACCTTGTCAATCCTAAGTGTGCATTAAGTATTTTTGAAGTATAAATACAGGAAAAAGACTCTAACTAAATCCCCTAAATCAGAAGTAAGAATTTTATCTTTTCTTCCCTACTTCATGCTGCTGGTGTTTCTTTTCAGAGGTACAGACCCTGGACTCAGACATAAAATATGGATTAGCACACCTGCCTCAGATTCATTACAATAGCCATGAAAAATCTTAGTTTTTTTCATTAGTAAAATAAGGATGCTATGAGTAACTACTTCATCATATTTTGGGGTAATTAGGTAAAGAGATATATTCAAAGTACAAGATATATATTAATTGCTCAGTATATATTAGTTGTTGGGAGTATAATTTCTATTATTATTACTGATTTTTTTACCTGTATTGAAGCATATATATGTATATATATACATATATATATGTTTATATTATCATTACAGATTTTTTTGCCTGTATTGAAGCATATATATATATATATTTTTAAATTTTCCAAGTAAACAAAAAGAAATCTAAAATAACATCCAAATATATAGTTTGTTTGTTTGTTTTTGTATGTGAGCTCTTTGAGGGCAGGTATTTGTGTTTGTATTCTTTATCATTAATTCCAGAATCTTGGTTAGGAGAACTGTTTTCCATTTTTGTCTTTAGGTCAATTTTTTCAATAATGAGTCATTCATCTGAACGATTCTGAAACATTCATCATCAAATTGCTACCAAGGTCATTTGGGCATTGATCGTAGCAGGTAAGTAGAATTGTAGCTTCAAATTTGAAAAAACCTAGATATAAATGTTAAACTTCCACAATTTTTCAATATTCCTTGGAACACTAGAAAACATATTTCATAACTGGAAACTCTATTACAGAGGATTTGCTTGTTATGATTTTCTTTTTCACCTCAGTGCTCTCATCACCTCATGTTGATTTTAGCCCCCAATCTCAGCTATTTCTACTTTCTCGGCTCTCAACCTGTCCAACCTGGGGCATGGTGCAGTGCTGAGATCCAGTCCCACCTCCTCTACAAGGCTACCGCTGACTAATCTGACTGCTCCCCATGGCACTCCATCATCTGTTTTTCTTTCCTTAAATTCTGATTGCATTTATGGCCAGTGATGTCAAATACATCTTAGTAGCCTAGATAATGACCTGGCTTGTTATAATTGTATGTGTCTGCTTTCACAGCAAGACTGTTAGATCTACAAGGTTAGGTCCTCTTCATACAAGAAGTGCAATTGCTTTCATGAAATCTCATAAATAACAAGCAGGGGTTCCACAGTATGATACAAACAAAGCTATGACCTCATATTTACCTTTTCAATATTCCAGATAGTCATTCTCCCCTTTTATTTTGGAAATAAGGACCTTCTCCACATATTTGTACATTGATTGGTGGATGACAACTGACAGTATACAATGTTTGGAACTTTTGCCATAAAATGTTTTTAAAAATTATAACCGCAAAACCACTGTGCAATTGCAGTGGAACTTCTCCTTGCAATTGCAAAAATACTTAATTGCAGAACTTCTCCTTGAAGTTCCACTGTGAGATATGTCATATTTGTTGAGATTTTCAATCTCATTAAGTTTTGGTCACAACAATGTTTTAAAAAGGGTAAATGCAAAATCAAATAATATTAACATAAGCAACAGTATTGGATTTCAACGACCAGATATTAATTTTTACACAAATGCTAATGTAGCCACAATGTTCTCCTGTCATTCTGTATTCCATCCTTGCTTTATCTTCTGAGACAGAGCTGTCCTAGATGGGTGTCACTAGCCAAATGAAGCTGTTGAACACTTAAAATGAAACTAGTCTTAATTGAGTTGAGCAGTAACTGTTACAAACACTGAAGTTCAAAGACACTACATAAATAATACAAATGTTAATAGTGTTTTATTGATTACATATTTAAATGGAATATAGTGAATTAAATAAAATACATTATTAAAATTAATTTTACTGGCTTGTTTTTACTCCTAATGTGGCTATCAGAAAAATTAAAATTATATACGTGGCTTGCATTATATTGCTATTGGACAGAGGCGTTCTAGAAAACCTTAACATTAGTAGAAATAAATAACATTCTTTATTTTGGAAACAACACAAAATAAATAAGTTGTAAATAAGCATGCTAGCTTAAGTTCTACTAGCAATAAACCATGTGACTTTGCATTAGTGAAGTCAACATATATGACGTATTTAAAGATGCTAATTTAAGGTAAGAGTGTCTATATATGACTATTAAATAAGCTTTTCTATTTATCTGCCTTAAGAGAATTTCTTGACCCATTTTTAAAAAATAGGGTAATGCTTCCATTATGAAGTATGTTCCATTATGAAATACGGTCAAGATTACCTGACCTTGGTGTTGGAAGACAATGCCTGAATGCTGTAACTGAGTGAGACATTTACCCAATTAAGGCAAAGAGTAGTGTTAAAACTATGCAGATCACATGTGCTAAGTGTGGAGCAGCTGAGAGCCATGAGGACCCATAGACCAAAGGCTATTAAACTAGGGCAAGGGGAGTGTCCAGAGTGTGAACATTGAGAAGGAGGTTACACTATCTTTTTCAAAACCACTACAAGGTGTCTTCCCAGTGTGCTGTCAAATAGTATAGCATATTAGTTAACACTAAGTATATGCTCTTCATGCTTAAAATTAAGGACTAATAAAATAGGAAAACAAGCCCAATTAAAATTAGCTAAAGTAATACAATATGACGATGATACTGCTATAGTCCTAGTGCCCTGAAGCTACAATCATTGGGGTTGGCAGTTCTAGCCCTTACTATGCTCTGGGCAATACTCTAGTTAGTTTTAACTGATAGATCTCATTAAGTTTTGAAAACAATGATGCTTTTAAAAGGTTAAAGTGGTAAAAATAATTTAATTCTCTCACCATTTTCCTTTAATTCAACCACAGCAAACCTTCCTTCGTACAGGACACTCTGACCTTACTTTGTCCCTTACTTGGCAGAATATAGCATTGAATATTAAGTCAATCTTTCGTTTCTTTCTCATTAGTCCAAGACCATTAAAGGAGTATTCTTGGAACTCACATAATCAGAAGCCTCAAGCAAATGAGGGTGCTAAAATTTTTATTCTTTTATTTTATTTTTTTTTTATTTTAAAGATGTGGGGTACAAGTCAGGATTGGGTATGTAAGTTGGTCTAGGTACAGGAGATACAAGTGCATTCTAAATTATTTGGATCACCACCTCATAATCATAAAAAAAACCTTAAAATTTTAGGACCATTAATAGAAAGCACCAAACTTTTATGTTTTTTTTATGATTATGAGGTGGCCATCCAATGTACTTATATCATGTTTTAGATTATTATTTTAATGAATCATCACAGTTTAAAACAAGTCTGAAAGATAACTTGCTGATGCTTATTTAAAACACACTGCAAGAAGAGATGAATATAATATTGTGGAAAGTCAATCCAAATTTGTTATGCTCTTTTTCTGATATTAAAAAAAAAGAAATCAAACTAACACATTCCTTGTCACCTGTATATCCAAGTTGCATTTCCTTTCTCTTAAACTTTGATTTTAAAAAGAAGTTACTTACATAAGGACATAAAGAGATAAAACAAAAACAAATACAAAAAAAAAAAAAAACCAGAAAGGGAAGATGAAGAGGGACCACACAGATGAACAAGCACTTGAGTTTCGTGCTACTCTTTATGTTTTACGTAAATTTAATATTTGTGAAAAATATTTTAACAAACATAGTAAGATAAAATACTTTATAAATAGAAGCATTTTCTTAAAATAGATTGTATGGGGAATGGGTGGCAAAGTAATGAGTCAAAACAGAGCACATTTAGAAGAGTAAGGAAACACACCACCCCAGTGACTGACTAGCTCCAGTAAATGTAAGATCTTTGATCCAAACTACATATTAATAGTCTGTAAGGATTGGAACCACAACTACAACAAAAGGTTAATGTTACCTGTAGATAATCTACTCCTTGTCTGCATTGATTTTTGATGAATAAAGATATTAAAAAATTGAGTACCATAGATAATACGGTCTTTTAATAAGCAATAGATAATGAAATCATTGCACAATTATGGCCTTAGGAAGACTGTTTAAAATTGTCAAAATAGTTTTTACCTGGCAATAGGTGAACCATATGTGCTAAAACATGAAACTAGCCGGGCTCGGTGGCTTAGCCTGTAATCCTGCGCTTTGGGAGGCTGAGGTGAGTGAATTGCCTGAACCTGCGGGTTCAAGACCTGCCTGGGAAACTTGGCGAGACCTCATCCAGCTAAAAAATTAGCTGGGCGTGGTAACGTGAACCTGTACCTATCCAGCTACTTGGAAGGTTGAGGCGGAAGGATCGCTGGAGCTCAGCAGGTGGAGGCTGCGGTGGCTGGGAGCGGCCACTGCACTCCAGTCGGGGTGATGGAGTGAGACTCCAACTCAAAAAAAAAAACCAAAAAAACAACTAAATATTCTCCAAGTTATAATTAAGTGCTAACATATACATTTTTATCTATCACTTTTCTTAGGATAAAAAAAAATGTTGATATTGTAATTTTAAAACATTAGCAATTTACCAAATAAGTGATAGAGGATAAAAAAAATGTTAATCTCCTAACTATTGTGTTTATAGATCAAATATTCAGAGAAATCAAGTCAAAATATAAAATAGTGATTTGAAACATTTTAATTAAGGACATAGGCCTGCTTACTTTGGAATCTCTCTTTTTCTTTCTTTTGAATTTTGGAATCTCTTTCTCATTTTCTTCCCTTTTAATTATTAAAATTTTTTTCTTATCTAGCTTTGTTTTGAATTATAACTTAGGTCCCCTTACTCCTTCACTTGGCCACTAGTTTTACTAATTTTGAGAAACAACCTTATTAGTAATACTTAGAGTGTGGAAAGTTAATAGTTCATGGAAAAATACATTGGTGAACAGTTAAGTTCTCTCAGAATTAACACTGAAGCTTCTTTTCAGACACAAAGAGCAGATTATTTTAAAAGTTGGTTTTGAATATAAGAGAAGGTATTGTTTACTAAGTATAGTAACTTACATAGGTTCATCTTCCAACAAGATTCAAGTACTAAAAAATTAGGAAAGAAAAATCTAGAAACCACTATGGTCTTACTGAAACCATCTTTACCTTGAGTCAGTAGTGTAAATGAGAGCTATACTATCTCTGGTGGAGACAATAAGCAGTGGAGAAGGAATTGTCCATGAATCCTGTCTTTTCTCACCAAGGTTAGCACAAAGCAAATACAGACTCCTGTGTACAATTTTAAAAAGATTGAAAGGTGCCATCTACTCAAAAGCAACTCCTCATTATTTTGAAAGATATATTAATTTCTCATCTTGGTATTAATTCTTAAAAATTAACTTGTGCTTCACTGGACCATATGGCATAATAAATTGAGAGATAGAACTCAACTAGAAGGGGTTAAATTAGATGTATAAATTACTCAGCAGAGCTTTATCCACTACTTAAATAATGTTTTCGCTTTGGGGAATGTTGTTACTATGAACATTTGATTCAAACTTTTACATTAGAGCACACTTCTATTCTTGGTAGAAGGGAAGAACCAGACAAAACTTTTTATTTTATGTATAGATATATTGGTTGTCATTGTAGAAACGGCCTTAGAGATAGCTATTAAGCCCCATTGCATTTATTAATGTCCCTTTGGCTCTATAATAAATTGAGATCATGACATTATGAAAGTATTTATAAAGTTAATACTTTCCAGCTCTCATCTGAGTCTACCTTTCTTTAGATTTCCTGCCAGCATATAGAAGAGGCCCATTTGGAATTTGAGAAAACATCCAGAGACTTCTTCGAAAATCTATACTCCTCCTAAATTCATACATTTTTTTATTAACAGATGTAAATTTGAAGAGGAAATGCCATATACTATAAGCCATTTGGGGATTTTCTGTCTCTTAAGGATGACTCATGCTGTTCGTTTGAATGGCATGGATGTTGAGAGCTTAAACTCAAAACTCATCTGTACTCTAGCTCTGAATCTTTTTTCCATGAACTCTGCACGCATTTTATGATAAACACACACATGTGTATGAAGTATGTGACCTCAATGGTAGTTTGCAGTATTACTGGCAGATACCCAAGAATTGATTGACACACATCTCATAGAACTGCAGTCAATTAATATGTCTACCAATTCCCAAATGTATCACAGGAAACAGAAAATCTGTTTAATATAGCAATCAATGACATACTGTGTGTGGTCAGAAGGGATCTACAATATAGCAAAAGTAGATTTTGGAATACACTATTCAGGAATGTAAATACAATCATGTACAACATAACATTTTGGTTAATGACAGACAGCCTATAGGACAGTGATTCCATAAGACTATAATGGATCTAAAAAATTCTTATTGCCTAGTGACATCACAGTCACAATAAGGCCTTCTCTATGCTTAGATATACAGTTACTTACCACTGTGTTACAATTGTCTATAGGATTCAGTACAGTAATATGCTGTACAAGTTTATCACCTAAGAACAATAGTCTAAAACATCTAGCCTAGGTGTATAGTAGGCTTATGATGTTTTACACAACAATGAAATAACCTAAGGATGCATTTCCCCAATTCTATCTCTTTCATTAAGTACTTCAACTGTGTTGCTTTGTTTAGAGGAAAGAGGTCTATTTTAAAAAATAGAATGTCAAAGTGAAGGTTATTTTGCAAACTGTTGAATTATTAAAAGGAATATTAATTTCCTCCTATAAGATACAAAACTGTTAAATGATAAAGAGAGGGCTGAATTGCTTCAAAGTGATGCCTTTATTTCTGTGGCATTCTGTCCTCTAGAAGGGTAAATCCACAATGTCATTTTCTAAGAATGGGGTTTCTACTTACTCGAAAACTGAACGTAAGACAATAAGTTATTTTAAAGGAATAACACTGCAAAGAAAAAAACAAATGTAAAAATGTTTGTGAAAGTCTCGATAACAGCAAAAAGTGAAATGTCCTTTTTCAAAGCTGAAGAAATCATCAAGAGAGCAGGGAGACAGCCTACAGACTGGGAAAAAGTATTTGCCAACTCCAGGTCTGACAAAGGTTTAACATCTTGGATCTACAAGGAACCCAAATGTGCTGAAAAGAAAAAAACAAACAACCCCATTATAAAATGGGCAAAAGATATGAATAGACACCTCACAGGGGAAGACATCCGAGCAGCCAACAGACATATGAAGAAATGTTCAACCTCACTAATCATCAGGGAGATGCAAATCAAAACCACACTGAGATATCACCTAACTCCAGTCAGAATGGCAATTATCAATAACTCAAAAAATAACAGTTGTTGGAGAGGGTGTGGCGAAAAGGGAACCCTTCTACACTGTTGGTGGGAGTGTAAACTAGTGCAACCTCTGTGGAAAGCAGTGTGGTGATCCCTAAAAGCTCTAAATATCAACCTCCCATATGACCCTGCAATCCCCCTACTGGGAATATACCCTGAAGAACTCAAATCACTCTATCAAAAAGATACCTGCACACGAATGTTTATTGCAGCATTGTTCACAATAGCAAGAACCTGGAACCAACCATGCTGTCCATCAAAAGAGGACTGGATTAAAAAAATGTGGTACATATACACAATGGAATACTATGCAGCCATAAAAAAGAACAAAATCATGAATTTCGCAGCAACCTGGATGGAACTAGAGTCTATAATACTAAGTGACCTCTCACAGAAACAAAGATATGAGTATCACATGTTCTCACTCATATAGTGGACCTTGATCATCCAATGTACTACCATCAGAAAATGACTGACAGTGGTGGGAAACTATGGAGGGGGAGGGGAAGGGGATGGGACTAATGGTAGTAAACATCTGTCTGGGGACAGGGAGATACCTCTTATCAACAAGGGGGCCTGAACGAAGCATATTTGTATACCTAACCCTTAACTGTACCCCACAATATCATAATAAAAAATATTGATTAAAAAAGTATTTATATTATATAAAAACTGAACAATATCTTAAAAGGAAACTGTGGGTCAAATAACAGTAAACTATACATGAGTCTTCTAAACTAGGATTTAGAAGAAAGCTGGGTCCTTCATCTGAAGAGCCACCTCTGTAAACAAAAGTTGATATATGAAAAACTTCATGGAGTTTATGAACTCTAATTCAACAGTCCTGGCTTATGTCCTGATTGTTCTTTTTATTTCTCTTTCAATCTTTTCATTACTGTCATTCTTTTATTAACAGTATAAAACATATGCTGTCTCTTTTTCTCAATTTCACAAACACAGAATAACTTTGAATCCAAGGGTGGCGTTATAAATAAGAGAGTACGAATCAATTTAAAGCAGATTCTCTCTTAAGGCAGCTTAAGCATTGAAAATTAAATTTGATGTAGTCTAGACAAGCTATCTTGATAATATCTTTTCCAGAATTTCCTAGATTGACTGTCTAGACTGCCCAAGTTCCCCAGGTAATTGCATAATCATCTTTCTTCTGACCTCCTAAACAGCCCGGAACAGTATTTCCCAATCTATAGTTGTCATTTAAATCAAACTCACTGAAGTTTCTGAAGGAGGACATCTCTCAAATCCTCTGAGTTTCAGAGTCTCAGAAAAATACTTTCACCTCACTCTCTCACCTCAGAAAGTTCAGATGGACAGCTTTATTTGTTTAATATTTTGGTGGAGGAGATATTGGGTAAATGGCTTGGCTCCAGAACCCGTGTCTCTTTATTCCCCCACCTACCCATTCATAAGGCAGCAATGAGTCGTTGATGTGTAGAAGAGGGAATATGCTGTTAACTCCATCAAATAGCAATTTCAGAAAGAAAAAAGGCAACATTTGGGGGAAAATGATACAAATGCAGAAATAGCATCTGGCATTTAAAGTTAAATGACTGTCAACATCATAAAGTCTCACATTTTAAAATGGAAGAAATTGAGGTAAGCACAGAATCATCCAGCAATCATGAGAGCCCAGTGCTGTGAGTTACAACCTCTGATGAAGTGAGAGAGCTTTCAGAGGCAAGGTGATAATTACTAGAAAGCAAAACAGCAGTAGCTTTTAACCTGAGATGTAGATTTATATTTTGTATTTAAACACATGCAGGTTTTTAAAGTAATTATATTTTCTAATATTAATTGGCTTTTTTTTAGCACCTATTATGTTAGACAATGTTTAACTTTCATGATAACTATATGATGTAGAGATCATTTTCATTCCAACTTTCTAGCTCAGAAACATAGATGCAGAGTAAATAACTTGCACCAGATCAAGCAGCTAGTATTAAACTGAGATTGGATAAAAGCCCTGCAGTCTGAGGCCAGAGTACATGCTTTTAACAATGATGACATTAAAACTCCTTGAGTTTCTATAACAAAAAAATAAGTCAATGAGTCATACTTTGCTAGGAGGGTTGGAAGGCACTTAGAGGTAATAAGTCAACTTCTCATTTAAAATATAGGGACACAGAGGCTCAAAAGGTTTTGTTTAGTTTGTTTTGCATATTATGAAACAGAGTCTCAGAGAGGTTAAGAAATGTCTCTAGTGTTCCACAGCTAGTAAAGTTGTAGGGAAAGATCTAAAGCCAGATGTGACACTGAAGTCCAGGTCTGCCAGTTAATCTGTGCTAGAAGTTCAGCATTCCTGACTCCATTGCCAACCACGCAATGCATGATTCTTGACAGACGTCAAAAGTACAATGTGATGTGGAAGGAAATCTCTGGCGCTATCTCCAGAGTATAGAGAAGTGGGACAGTCACCCTGTCACATTTACAAATAATGGAAATGATAGCAAAGGGGAAGGGGCTATGATTTAATCAGGTATTAAAACAAATTAGGTGTACTAAGTCACCAGGACCATGTACATAAATTTATTCCTAACTTCATCGACGTAAAACAAGCAATCTAAGTAGAACTTCTTTTTCTAAAGTTACTTTTTACTTAAATCTTAAATCTGTAAGCAAGAAGGGTAACATATGTGCTTGTTGAAGGGAAAAGGGGAAGCCTGTGGTGGGGGAATAGGCAGCCAAGGGGCAATTGCTTAAACTGTTGTTGGGAACTGGAAAGTGTCTTATTCTTTCCAGGTTCATCGGGAAGAAAAAAAATTGTGTTTAGTCTGGCAACCACATAGCCTTTTAGGTGCCTTCTTACACAAAGATGGTATATTACCAACTGTTTTGATGTGGAAACCTTTGGATGAAAAGACATTTGTATCGCTTTAGGACAGTTTAAAAAGTTTAAGCGATAAGCTTTTTATCTTTAGGATACTAGAAATATTTTGAGAACAGGTCCTTTGCTTGATGAGTATTTCTGAATTCCAATTTTGAAGAAATTTCCATCACAAATTATTTTCTAATATGGACACCTTTGTTCCTCTTCGGATTTTGTGCCAAAAAGGTTTATAGTCAAAGACTTTTGATAAGCTGGATTCATCAAACTCTTTCAATATTAGCAACTTTTTCTTTATTTTGATTTTTACTTAAATTTATCTAACTATAATTTCCTCCTTAAATTTTCTCACTAAAACATCTTTTAGAAGGAATGAATAAATTTAAATTTTTTTTTCTTTTTCATACCACCAAAATAATAACAAAAAACATAAAAGCTTAGCTGAGCAAGAACACAAATGTGACTAATTTGGGTAAAATATGAGATCAAATCATTGTGTACATGACAGCATCCCTTCCTAATCCTTGGGCAGAAGGAAACAACTGGGTGGCAGACACTTCTGGCTGAAGATGGAAAGGGAGGGGCAAGCTGGCAATATACACATGGAGACGAAGCTACACATTCAGCCTACTGACATCTGCTGCACATGCAAAATGGATTGGACTCTGTAATCCAGGGTGAAACCAAACACTTTCTTTCTTGCTTCCTCCTGTTCCATAGTTTGTGTTGAGTGATGGTCTTATTCGTTTTGCATTCATAGATTAAAATTAATAACAGCATCTAAATCTGAAGTAGGTCCCACTGAATAGTGAACCAGACGTGAAATGAGCTGAAGAAATTGGTAATGAAGCATTTGAATAGAGGGGGTCATGGACAAACACAATTTTTAAAAAGCCGGCCTTACCTCAGGATGATGTCCAATTTCAATGTAGGTGCAAATTGGATGAAAAGCCCCAGTTCCACAGGCATACAAGTGAGTTTGATTATATGCCTTAAGTACCTTGATGAAATTAGCACATTCTTTCTGTAAGACAAAAGAAAAACCAATGAGTTGCAGCAATCAGCATGACTGAGGTATCCTCTAGGGTGCCAGGCATGCTTGAACAGATTTCTTTTCTATCTTTCTTTCCTCTTTTTTTTTTTTTTTTACCATCCCTTTTACATGTTTTGGGCTTATTATTCTATTGTTTTGTTTGTAGTATTACACATATTAAAAATATAGTATTACACTCATTAAAAATATAGAATTTCTTATTATTTGGGGGGAACAAATATATGCCCTTCCACACCTCTTTCTTTAAAACTATTTTAAACTTATTTATATAAAAGTGTAATAATAAAAGTTTTAAGGTAACCAATGATGGGTGATTTTTCCAGAAATGAAAAAAGCAGCAAATTATTTGAATGATTAATTCAATGAACACGATAGTAAAATTTCCTTGCAGAAATCAGCTTTGAGTTTCATTTTAGAAAAAGAAAACAAAATTAAAAGATAATGTTATCTGTCTCTGTTAATATGAAGTATAAATATCACTAGTAACACATTATGAAAATACACAAATGAGTATTCACATGCTAAATAATAACTGCACTGAAAATAATTTTGTTATTGACCATAGAGACTTTGTTAACTAGTAGTTTTTTTTTCCTATAGCTTTTAGAATTAAGAACCAAATGTGTAACTAAAAATGCTGACAAAGATGAAAAGCAGACGATAGTACAAGTAAGGTTGGCAAGCATAAGAGAGGGTTGGGTTGGTCCTGGCACATGTAGGTGTGTTACACTCATAGCCATTCTCTATATAGTCAGCTGGAGCTTATAACTGAGATGTAAATTTGAGTGTATTTGCACATGACATTCGTATTCTATGTTTGCACCTGATGATTTTGGTTGTAACTATATTTCTGCCATAAAATAAGAAGCAGGCAACCAAACTTGAGCAGATTAATTGATAATTAAATTAAAATAAGTTTTTCAAAAAATCACTGATTTTTCTAGAATGTAACCTGATGTCCTTAGAATACATTGTCTTACAGGTGAATTAGAACTATTTGGAGCAAAATGGAAATGTTTCAAGTTATGGCTTCTCACTCATGCCTTCTTAATATATATGCTGAATAGTTTGGGAAGAGTAACTAAAATAAACATAATTTCTTCCACTGCTTTGCTACATCGATCCTGAGTCTTTCTTTTGTCAGCTCAGGCATTATAACATAAAATTACTCTCTGAAATAATTGATTTGGCAAGTCATGAGGAAATATTTCCTAGCTTAAAAGGGTATGTGTATGTCATCTATGTTTCACTTTAACCAGGGTATATCCTAGGGAAAACTATGAAACAGATACAACTTAACTTTCAGAGCTCTTAGCAATAAACTCTCCATTCTGTAACAGTCTCTCTTCCTTCCCCAAGAGAATAGGGCATGAATGCTTGGGCAGAGGGAAGAGGTTGTGGAAAGGGAAACATCTGATAAACTCATTTACAAATGAGGCATTCATGAGTCTAACCCAAAGGATTTATTTGTACTCTTAAAAATCTTCAGTCATTTTCAAAGAAGCCTGTTTCAGGAAAATGTTTACTCTGAAACACGTAGGTGGCCACATATTCTGCTTTTATATAGAGATAATCATCATTAATTGTCAGCTCAATATTATAGTATTCAAGATTAGAAATAACCAGTTCCAGCACCATATGCTCAAACCAAGAAATTGGCTGTGTATATATTGGTAAGCAAACAGATATTCTAATAAATAATAGTGGCAAACCCAGATGGATGTCTTTTTTATTTTAGAAAAGAATAGGATTTCAGTTTGCCTGCCATGCCTTTAAAAATATGCACACAATTTTGTCTGCAAAACCACATTTTCTAGTCCTTTGAGTAACATCTAGGTGCATCCTAGAAATTTAAAGAGAGAACTTAGTTCTTCATAATAAGTAAGGAAGAAAATATTTTTTGAGTAGGGTTACTTGTGAAGAAAACAAAGGCTCATGTTACCTCTGCAACAGCTATGAATCCTACTATGATAGAATTTGTGGGCTCTTTTTCTCTTATCGACTGAATAACTAATTGACAATGTATTAATGTCTACATCTGTCCTTTGAAGGAAATTAGCAGATTATAATTAATGATGAAAAACTCTCAGGGTTCTTGAAATAATGTAATTGTGTCACAATAGATATCATAATTTTAATCTGTTCTCTGTTAACAGTTAAAGAAGAACCACTATAATATGGCACTGATTCCTCTACAGAGCTGATGGAACAAACTCTATCACTAGACCATAGCTGGGAAACCTGGCAAATGGTTCAATTGAGAATGCCGATAAGGGGAGTCTATCTGTGTTACAAAGCAACTAGACCCACCCTATTGGCCTGAGGCCTGGAATGATTCTCTTCATTCCCCACTGAACTCTCCCAGTTGGCAGGAGCTTGTATTGTTGCCATGCCCTGGGGCAAGCTCAATATTATTTTGAAAGTGAAGGTTGATGCAAACAGAATGCAAAGAAATTTCTTGGGCTTATAGGGTGTAAAGATACTTGAAATGAAACAAAAGAATGGAAAGAAATACTTCCAGAATTGGTTAAAAATAGCTGAGAGGAGACTCATCAACAACAATGGAAGAGGAAAACGAATTAAAAGAACTGGACAGAGAAGAACCAAAACTTGAAAGAGACATTGTTGGTAAGGATTTGTTCTTAACAGAAACCTACATAAAAGACTATCAATCCTGTCATTCATTTGCCTTCACTTTCTAACTTGTGGCTGCCAAGGTTTTTGAGTGTTCTAAAACAGGATATTCATTTTATTTGGAAGCAGTTTGGACATTCCTCTAAAAAAGAAGGAAGCGTGGCAGAAAAAGGAAACACACTTCACACATTTCTGCTCTGGGGAGACAGAAGAAGAGTGTTTCTGACCTTTTCTTGAACCATGACGATTCTTAAAACTCCGAATGTAATGTACTTTTTGGCCTTAAACTACTGCACTGCTTTGCTCAGCACTGGAGGATTTACAATGTAATAAAGAGAGTGGAATCAGTTCAAAATGAATTTATTTTTCAAACCTTGATCCCTTTTGGAATTTAAGTTGATGTATACAGACAAGTTTAGCAACAAGTTGGATGTCTAAGAGTCAGGCAACCAGATTGACCCCTTATTTTACTGAAATTTACTCCAGAATAATAGCATTCTAAATTGTTAGCTTAAAAGTAGAAGGACAATTATAAACCTGTAAAAGTCAAATCCACACCTGAGGAGTGGTAATTCATCGTTCTTAGTGATGAACCACTTACACTTATTTTGTATGGGTTAGTCTTTTCAGATTAAATGAATAAAGGAATGATGCATAAAGGTATTAGCCTGGAAAAATAAATTTAGAAGGAAATGTCTACCCCTAGAAAAAGATATAGGAGCCAAAAGCACCGTGATTCAAAAACAAACATTACAGAAATGTAGCACTGATTAGACTGTGTTGCACAGACTTTTCCTGGACGGTTACAAAAATAAAGTCCATCCATCTGTCAAAACAACTGCTCCATGCATGAAAATTAAAACAGAATTGAGGTGTTTTTAACTAACTTCCGATAATTATACTTTCTACAAAAGAATATGATTTACCTCCAATTCCAATTACCTCCTTGCATGTTCTTAAATTATGGATGGAACAGTGAAATTTTACTCTAAATAAGAGAAAAGAAAAAAAGGAGAGAAGACTTGTGAACATGAGCAATCGCTATTCAAATATATTCAGTTCACGATTAAATCAAACAACTTGTTCTGGCTCAAATATAAATCATTCCAGAATGAATGAGTGGAGCATAGCATTGCCTCAGGTCAGTAAAATTCATGTAAAAGGAAAAAAAAAACCTCTATTTTATCAGTATTTATGTGGAAATATTTTTGTGTATAATCTAGCAGCTGGGAAAGCAAAGGAAACCTTTTCCTCATGATGGGTGGATACATTTCTGCATGAAAACCCATTAATAAGCTTAATTCCTGAAGTTAATCTGTTGACTTTCTTTTCTCTGGTCAATTTATTTGGCAAGCTAGTTGAATACTAGAATCTTCGTGCCAAAGCAGTAATCCGTGAGATTGTTCTTGTCACTCACTTTATCCTCCCTCTATTTAAATTGTCCCATACTTATCTGGCAATAATGTTTAGTCTTTTTTTCCTTTTAACATTGAGTTATTGCAGCTGTAATCCGATCATCCATAATCATCTTTTTTCTAGTACTTTGCCATTCACTAAAGGGTGTTAGAAATTTCTTTTCCAGAGAGACATATAATGAAATAAAATGAAATATAACCATGTTATAATTTTAATATAAGCCATCTAATGTTAAATTTGTGAGTTGGAATTTTTTGACATTCACCTTTGAAAACGGTCAGTAGGCTGTGCTATCCATGTTGGGAGATATTTTGACCATCACTATTTAGAAGAATAATGGCATAATAAAACCAATAGACCTTTCCACATAAATACTTTTTTCAATTAATTTCAGAGATTAAAAAATGCATTTATAAAAATAAGACAACAAAATCGATGTTATTTTATAGCTAGCAATTTAGGCATGTAAACATATTCATACTAATTGAACTATATCACCCTTAAGCCTATGATAATTGAAGGCTAAAATTTAAAGTGCCTTAAATGAGATGATTGAACTAAATGAAGACTCAGGATAAGACTCCCAAATCATTTAGCTTAATGCTTATTTCAATTAAGTGACCAAGTTGACAGCTTTTTCCCTTTGGATTGACAACTTGTTTTGAAGTTCTAGAAATATTGTTCAAGATTTTATAAACTTTCTTTTTTCTTTTCAAATCACTTGGAACCTTCAAACTTGGTCAAAATGGCAATACACGTAGGCATTATAGATTATGATATTAGAAAAAACTGACAAGTGTGATTGCCTTTAACTATTTAAAGGAGCTCAGTAATTTTGCTTTGAAATTATATATGAACCATAGAAGCATATGGTATCTATTTTAGGCTTATATTTTCTTTTATATTATACTCATTAATCATTAATATTTAATATATCATATTCATTAATCATTAATATTATTATATTCATTCTCATTAATCCTCACATGTGTATAATTCATTGGCATGATTTGATTGTGGTCCACCATATGTATCTAGCATAACCTTTCTTCATCTCATATTCCAAAGAATACAGATAATAATAAAATATTACATGAAATCTACCTAAATGTTTATTACCAAACCAGAAAAATCACTAAATATTTACAATCCTTTTATTTCAAAAATGATAGTCTGTGGCTACTAATTTTATGCAAGTTGTTGAGTACTTAGTATTCATGTCTTAAAGCGACCACATCATTGATTTGCATCAAGTAGGGAGAGTTACAATCTAAAGAAATTTACCATGGACAAGATTATTTGGCATATTTAAATGTAACATATATGTCTTACCATAACATAATTGATTACACAAATAAGAGAGATGAACTGCATCTTTAATTGCACAGAAGATGTAGCCTTGAGGAAGGAGAGAAAAAATAAAGCCCACATTTTAGAGGAATGCATGATTTCATTCATACACACCTCCTTTCTACTGTCTTCCTTCTCAAATATCAAAAATGAATTTTTGTTGGCGTTCTTATTGTCAAAACGTCTTGTTGGAGTCCTAAAGTCTGTTACATAATTAATATTATAAAATATTTTATTAACGTATCTTCTAGTAATTGGAGACTCCTTAACCAAGTTTAGTACTTGTGACATAGACACCAATGTATCAGACTTATTCAAATGCAAGTGCCTATAGCAAATTTCACACAGTTAGGCTTTTTTTCTTTCCTTCTTCTACTTTTTAAAAAAAATAGTGGCCTAAAGTTTAATTGCTGTAGAAAGAGCTTAAAAAGTACATTAGAAATGAAAGAAATTTTGCAATATAAAAAGAGTTGAAAAGAAGTCATATGCCTACAGGGCTAACAAATTATTAAAACAGAGTTGTAAGATCTTGTAGTTTGCTGAATTCCAACTTCTCAAAACTGATACCTTGTATCCCTAACCCACAGGACCTTGGAATATATTGTAGTTGGAGATAGGGCCTTTATTTTATTTTATTTTTTGAGTTGGAGTCTCACTCTGTCACCCAGACTGGAGTGCAGTGGCTGCTCCCGGCCACCGCAGCCTTGACCTGCTGGGCTCCGGTGATCCTTCCGCCTCAGCCTTCCAAGTAGCCGGAACTACAGGCGTGCGCTACCATGCCCGACTGATTTTTTGATTTATTGTAGAGATGAGGTCTTGCTGCCCAGGCGGGTCTCGAACCTGTGGGCTCAGTCAATTCACTCACCTAGATAGGGCCTTTAAAGAGGCGACTGAGTGAAAATGAGGCCTTTATGGGAAAATCTAACCTAATCAGGGTGGTGTCTTTATAATAAAAAAATTTGGACACACAGGGAGACATGAAAGGCATGAGTGTACAGAGGGACAGCCAAGTGAAGAGGCAGCAAGAAGGTAGTAACCTATAAGTCAAAGAGAGAAGCCTCAGAAACCAACCCTACTTAAACCCATCTTAGACTTCAAGTCTCCAGAACTAGGAGAACATAAATTCTGTTCAAAAAGCCTTTCAGTCTATGGCACTTTATTATGGTAGCCCTAACACAGTAACACAAACAATAGAAAGTGGGTATGTGAGTTATTGGAGGTCACCTTTTGCTTAGTCAAAAGACATTTAAATGTATTATTGCTGAAAATATTTTAGCCATCACAACGTATATGATGGCATAATTTTGTTCCCAACCCGTCAAGTTGGGATATGCTTTGTATAGAATTACATATTAAAGAGAACATTTCACAATTTCATTTTTTCTGGCATTTTAATGACTATTTCTCCAAATAACATGTATATATAATAATCCTCCTAAATATAACTACATATACACATAGATAGATATAGACTCATAGAAATAATTTTTTTGTGTGTATGTGTTGGAGTCTCACTCTGTCACCCAGACTGGAGTGCACTGGCAGCTTCCAGCCACCGCAGCCTTGACCTGCTGGGCCCCGGCGATCCTTCCACCTCAGCCTTCCAAGTAGCTGGAACTACAGGCGCGCGCTACCACGCCCGGCTCATTTTGATTTATTGTAGAGATGAAGTCTCGCCAAGTTGCCCAGGCAGGTCTCGAACCCGCAGACTCAGGCAATCCACTCACCTCAGCCTCCCAAAGTGCTGGGATTACAGGCTGAGCCACTGAGCCCGGCTATAGAAATAATTTTTGAATACAATTGAATTTGGGGTTAATAAATATTCATATTTATTAATATTTAATGACAATGTTACTTATTCTAAGATATTTACTTTGAAAAGGTACTCTAAAAAAATTAAAGAAATCATCCAGGGTAAAATAATCACAGTCATAATAATAATCTAGATATAGCATAGAAGTAGTTACTTACATGAATCGTATGCTTTAAAGTCAGTTAGACATGGGTTAGAATTACTTCATTATCATCTATTTGCTGTGTGACTATCAGAAAGTTACATAGAATCTCTGAGCCTCAGTCTCCTCAATTAAAAATGAGACTAGGAATACTCTATGTAAAGTACTTAGCACAACGCCTAGCATTTATTAATTGATAGGTAAGTGGTTATTCAGTTCTTAAAATCGTCAATAATCTCTATTGGTTTGGATAGTTTCTCATGACTACTTAACCCTCACATTATTTCACATAATATTCTAGAGCTCAATTGTGAATTCACAATTCTAATTTCTAAGGATATAGTTAATATAGTTTAATCTCTTATTTGGTGCTAAGCAGAGGCAAATTTGACAAAAATGCTTTGAATACTAATCTATGCCTATTTCTGTAACAAGAGGAAATTGCATTTTCTTCATTAGAATTTTCATAAAATTCCAGTCATCCAACATTGTGGACTATAAATTATAATAACTCATCAAAAACTTTGCCCATTTCAGCTACAAAGGGAAATTACATTTTGTTCAATAGAATTTTCATGTAATCCCAGTTATCTGACAGTGAAGGACTGTCAATTATAATCACTCTGTTATCAAAGCAGTAAGTAATATGATTCATTTTCTCAGTGCATAGGAAATACAGTAATTATCAGTCAATAGTTGTGGCTGAATTGTACTGTGTCAACTTAGATAAGCTGGAAATAATTTTCCTTGAATTAGTTTTCCTGTAGGTTAGTTAAAGTTGGCTGTAAAAGAAAGCTGCATGAGATTTGGAAGGAATAAATTAAGCTGCAACCATAACCCTCGCCAGGTTGATCTGATCTGCTGGTCATTTTGGAAACAGCGGCAGGACACAGCCCTCCAGCTCCTTCAGCTTCCAACAAATTTCATTCTTTGGCTTCTCTAAGACCTAATCCTACTACCTGGTCACCTCCATGGCAAAAGTCACCAGTTTCTTCTTCAGGTCACCTAGATGGACCCACAAAAGGTTGGAAGCAGTGAAAGAGAGAAACTGGTCCTCATTTGCCCTCTGGGTTTCTCTCCCCAGTTTGTACTTGTGGGTCTCAGTTTACCTTTGTTCTTCCTACTTCATTTCCAGCTTTTCTCCTCTAATGTCAATTCTGATTACCCACAACAACTTCAGGACCATGACCTGTCTCAGAGGCAGACAACTTTCATTGATTTATTCAACAGCTCTCACAATTGTATAAGAAAACCCCAGCCGGGCTCGGTGGTTCAGCCTGTAATCTCGCGCCTTTGGGAGGCTGAGGTGAGTGGATTGCCTGAGCCCGCGGGTTCGAGACCTGCCTGGGCAGCGAGACCTCATCTCTACAATAAATCAAAAAATCAGCTGGGCATGGTAGCGCATGCCTGTAATTCCGGCTACTCGGAAGGCTGATGTGGAAGGATCGCTGGAGCCCAGCAGGTTGAGGCTGTGGTGGCCGGGAGCGGCCACTGCACTCCAGTCTGGGTGACAGAGTGAGACTCCAACTCAAAAAAAAAAAAAAAAAAGAAAACCCCTATAAGAAAACTGTTTTCTCATATTACTCCCACCGGTGTTCTCTGATAAAGCTCTCACAAATAAAAATATGTATTTTACTACCACAAAGTAGCTCACTGTGATATGCAACATCAAGGCGACATGGATTTGACCTATTTAAAACCTACACAGGCTCAACATTATTAGTTAATAATATTATTTACCTGAAAATATAAATGGTTACTCCTTTTTAAATACATATTAAATTCTAGAATAAATAGATTGTATTAGTTTTTGTATTATTTCAGGCACAACATAAAAAATCCTTTTAGCATTGACAACACACAGAATACATATATGTACATAAATATACAGATGTATAGTTACATGTAATACCATGTATATCATATAGCGTAGTATAGAAAGTTTAATATATTTTGCACCCAATTTGCATGTAATGGTGAGAAGTTTCAAAAATTTTCTGCCCTTAAAGTCAAAAACAAAGTTAAAATTCTCAGTCTCCACAAAAAAAGCTTCAAGTTTTGAGAGATACTATCGTTTTTGCACTTAAAAAAAAATCACCACTAAAAGGCTGGAGGTAGATCCTTTTTGAAAGCTTCATTATGTCCTGTGGATATGAGTGTGATGATTTTTATTGCTACAAATATTTGTTATTACTTCCAAATAAAATTAAATAGTCAAAAGTTGACCATGAAATATTGTCTTGAGACAGAGCCTATCTAAGAAAAATATCTCCAGAGTTCAAGTCAAATATATGATATGGTCAGTGTACCTTCATAAATGAGTAGAAATTCACTTATGAAGACTATCAAATACATAATGAAGCGAATGCCGAAGACAAGAATTAAGAAATACATGTTAGTGGGACTTCAATCTATTTACTTAATATGAAGCCAGAAGTCTTTGGCCAAAATCCTTTCCTGGAAGAATTGTTCAACTCATAATAATGAACCTTATAGAGTATTAAAAACTAATTGTACTCTAAAAGTGTGTACACTGATGAATAGGTGAATTATGGTGTCCAATCCACTCTAAATAACAATTTGTTAACCAATGCCAAATAGTTGATCTTCATTTCAGTCACTAAAGGATGCAAATGAAATTTCCAATAAAAGGAACACAACTCAAAATCATTAAACCTTCTGAAAGTCTTTGTCTCTATGTTAAATTCTAGCCTTACTTTGCAAATAAAACAATTAAAATTTTAATCCTGAACCTAAAATATTTATAAAAAAATCTAAGTTTATATATATGGAACTTGGATCATAGTGACTCAGACATAATGTATCAGAACATATTTTGCTTTATTAATAAAACACATTAATTCAAAATATGAATAAAATCTAGTTTCTAAAGTAAATTGAATGCCAAAGTTTTCTTGCCATATATCTCCTACTTAACATGCAAACAGATTTGTCCAATTACTTTGGGAAAAAAGTGTACTTGTAACCAAAGATGAGTCACCTAAATCAGTCAATATAAGAAATGCATTTAGATCAATAACAAGAACATAGTAAGCTCTCTATGAGAACTAGCTATTATTTTTATTACTTCTGAATGCTAAATTTAAACTATGATCATTCAGTTAAGCTTACCTGATATTTACCTTCAAGTAGAAATACCCATACACAGGCACATGCATATGAAAATCTATGCTTATTTCTGTGATATTTAGTAAGATAAGGTTTTCTTTCCCTGACCTTCATAACAAAACAGTTATCTGTATACCATCAAGTTTCATCACAGCAAGTATATGTAAAATGAATAACTTGACCATGGTCTTTTACTTGTGAGATAATGTAGAAGTGATGTCTTTAAAAAGTATCATCATTATTGTCAAGGATTGTTCAGGGTCTGGGATTTTACCTTTCTTGAAGAATAATAAGTTAGTTTGCCGTGCTATCATAGATAATGAAGGGTCAGAGATAAAGGACTTTATTACTCACAAAATTAGTAGTAGCTAGGGCATCAGTATTTTTGTGCTATTCTCATTGGACAGAAGAAAGAAGGTCAGGTGATATCTGCACATGCAGTGAGTTGCTTTACAAGAGAGAAACCTTGTATGAGAAAATCTGGATGTTTTATAATAGAGATAGCACATTTTTAGATCGTGAGGGAGATACATTCATTGTACTAGACAGTAAGCATACTGCCCTTTGCTCCAGAGGGAGGCACCATCTCTACTTCCCAAGGCTATCTGCAAACCAGCCTTTTACTTCAGAGGAAGGTTGTCTTTCAAGACTCTTAACTGCATAAGCGTTCTTTAAAAATAGTGTGCAACAAAGGCAGGTCAGGCCTCTGGTCATAAGATGTGAGGAGGAGCTAGGCTCGGTGGTTCAGCCTGTAATCCCGCGCCTTTGGGAGGCTGAGGTGAAG
>NW_007239971.1:189468-196042 GCF_000164805.1 Carlito syrichta
CCAACTCAAAAAAAAAAAAAAAAAAGATGTGAGGAGGTATGAAAGACCCATGGACAGTTATCTTCCAACAATTGCACATAAGAATTTTGGAATTTAATGAAATCTTATTATTTTCGTAAACTCCCAAATTAGAAGGTAATTCTAATTACCTTCTACTTAATAACCTTTTATCATGCCTTCATGTGCCTAAAACAAAATTAGAAAATTAGGTTAATGTCAGATTTGACCTTTGAAAAAGTAAGTACAATTCAAGGGTTGACATGCACATTTTGGAATGTACTGCAACTTAAGATTCATGTGTAGCTTTAAATTCTCAATCACATTCAGATTTGGCAGAAATTAGTGTTGTTGAGGTCCTGCCATTTGAGCCATGATAAACGTGATAGGCATGTTATAATATATCATAGCATTAGAATGAATAACAACTAAGAAAAAATATAAAAATAAGTCCCTCATGAATTTCAAAAAAGTCCCAAAGTTCAGGTACATGATACTACACTTTGAAATATATCCAAGAATTAGAATGTTATGAGGATCTCTTTTTTTGTTCCTTTCAGATGGTTGAAACTTTGATTTCCAATGATGTTCAAAATATTTCTAACAGTCATACGGTTGCCATTTGGTTTTATTGAAATTTAGTGCAAAGAGAGCCGATTTAGTAGGATAAACAAAGAGGATTCAGAGAGCTATTGATTCAAAACAGATTCTTTTACCAACTTAGCATGTATTCAGTTTTCATTTGCAAAACAGGGTCAAAGAAGTTAATCCATCAATAGAAACATTATTGTGAATAACAAAGTAGATTTCAAGAACTAGAAAAGTATCAAAGATGAGAATAAAGGTGAATAATAGCAGTCAGAATACAGATATCTGGATTGCATTTATCTTCCTATTCTGTCCAATAGTATTACATACTATATTATATTTATTTTTTCGAATGACAACTCTCAAATAACAGCAATGAAAAAATTCATGAGCATTTCACTTCTCTAATGCTAGAAAGGTCATAGCAATTTAAAAGCGTAAAACCTATAACAGCAAGATACACAAGCATATGATGAGATGTTTTATATCCTATATATTCACTTCTATAAGAGAAGAAAATAATTTTAGGTTAATGCTGTCACCAGAAATGTCATTACCAGCAGGTACACACACACTATACATGTACACACACACACACACACACACACACACACACACACACACACGGAGTGAGTACATAAATGTGTCTCGGGCTTTAGATTTCTTTTTTCTTTGATGCAAAATTGAGCAGAGAGTAATGATGGGTTCTATTGCCTCAGCTGCATAAGAGAATGAAGAGAGGGTGCACTCTTCTGTATGATCCCATACTCAGTTACACAGGAGCAACGTGAGTTCCGTCCAGGGGCATGTCCTGTCTTCCCTGTGATTGTGTTGTCTTAGCCACAGAAATGAAGCATTCCCTTAACCAGACTAAAGTGTAAAATTGGCCAGTGTCCTAGACCCACTTTTCCTATTGTCTCATTGTATCTGAATCTGATGCTGCCAAGACAGCACTTTCCCTAGAATGATTTGTTTAAAGGCACTTCATTTCCTGCAGACTTTTTGAGGAAACCGGAAGGAAAATGGTAAAACCAGGCTCTAGAAACTGGAAAGGACAAGCAAGGAAGTTGCTAGTTTACTAAAGTGTTCAGGCCAGTTCCTACTTTGGTTAGAATTCTGAAAGCCTGATTGGCTGCAAAACCTACTCAAGCCTCATTCTTGTGGTTTTCAGCTTTACCAGACCCTTCGAAAGGAATTATTGTCTGTAAGTTACAGCTGACTACTACCGATTCAAAATACAGTGACAAATTTCCATCAAACTATTCATGTGTCACTTGACAAATCAGGTGTTGAATGAAAATTCTCTCTTCTCTTAATATATCTTATTGTTTATTTCAATCATTGCTAAAAATAATAATGCTAATTTTTTATATTTATTAAGGAATAAATTTTACAAATATCAGGTAATAGTCTAATAGCTATTTTTAAAATCATATGTTAAAAAGGAAAGGAAAAAATCAGCAAATTAAAGTCCAAAAATAACCAATGAATGCCATGCATCCTCATTAAGTGAACAGACTATGTAAAATGAGGCATTACTTAAATGAGTTTAACTGAAAAGTGAAATGAATTTTAACAAAATTCCAAATTCATAAAAATATATTGAATAACAATTAATGAAAATAAATATTACAATTAATGAAAAGGAATAATATGGACTACCAAATAAATAGTATAAAGCATTTTTTAATGTTAAGAAGAGGAAAAAGAAAAATACATTTTTCCTTGAAATAAATATATAAAAGCTGTTTTGTTTCTTTCACTAGAAAAAAGTTAATATAGAAAATTCAAAATCTAAAATTGAATTTATTTAATGCAGAATGGAAAGCAATACCAAAACACACATATTTACAATGTTATATTAATTAATTGACTTTTGAAAAGAGTATTCAAGCTAATATTATCATACCATTGAAATTTTTAAAATGTTTCTCTCTCAATGTGCCTATCTCTATCATAATATGTGGAACATGATTTATATGTTTTCAGGTGCCATTCCACCTGGTTTAAAAAGCTCCATGTCTTAGATCCTTTTAATTTAGTCCCATAAAATCCATAAACATTTTTAATAAACCTGGAAAATACAATAAAGTTGCCTTTTTTCTTAGAGATTATACCTGAATTCATGATTAAATTATCTATAGGGCATTGCAGGATTATGAGTTTACTGCACCAGAAACCCTCAGTTTTTAGTATGAATAACAAAGAAAGAGAATGAGAGAGACAGAGGGAGAGAGGAAGAGAGAGAGAGAGAGAGAGAGAGAGAGAGAGAGAGAGAGAGAGAGAGAGAGAGAGAGAGAGAGGGAGACAGAGACAGAGAGACAGAGAGAGACAGAGAAAAAGAGAGAGGGAGAGGAGAAAGTTTTATGAAAGATGCAGAAAATGCATTGAGGTGACTAATTTGGGAAATCACAAACACACAAAAAAATCTGCTATCTCGGTTATTGCCTTTCTAGACTCTGGTGTGGCTGTATGATCTTTGAGCTATGGCTGTCGCCATGTTTCCTGGCTTTGGCCCCCTCCCCTACCTTGGGGAGGTGAATCTCCTCTCTTTTCACTCTCTTTCTCTCTCTCTCTCTCTCCCTCTAATTTACTTTCTAAATAAACTATGCTTTTTAATCTAAAAAAAAAAAAAAACCCCGCTATCTCAGTAACTGAATAAGCTGATTCAATCATGAAATAAAATATACAATATGCTCAGTACTTGGCTTCAGTGAATATAATAATATTCCAATAATTTTTCAGATAAGTAGATAAGTATGGCTATTACCTTAAATTTTTGAGAGTATCAAATTAATTATATTAACAGTGTTTTCACTTATAAATTGTTCACTCAACTTTATTACATATACCAATAATAACAATAATAGGTAAGTTTTTTATCATTTACATTACTAATCATTAATATTACAGTTATATAATAATTTCACTGTGCTTCTTTTAGCCTTGTAGAAATTTTGTGAATTGGTTGATATTATACCTACACTCTTGATGAGCCAGAAAAGGTAATATTTTACCTTCTTTTGCAAATCTGTTATTTATAATCTGTGTGTTAATGTGCAAGTTCTAATTCAAATATTCCAGTCAGTATAAAAAATGTTATCAGAGACACAGACATTTTTTTCTCAGCATCTAGCATATTAATAAAAATGTACAAAATGTTGAATGTAAATATTTTAATGAATAATCTTATTTCTTAATCAGGTTAATGTGTATAATCACTTCATTTCTTGATCAAGATCAATAATTATTTTGGTGCTTAGTATAGGAAATATTCTCAGTAATTGTTAAACTTCTCTGTTTTCACCTTTTAGATTCAAAGAAAGGGAGAAGCTTGTGTTCTTAAAAGTAACAACTGTATACAGGTAAGATAATCATTTCTACTTATTCTGTTACCATTACACTGAAAATTTTTAACATAGTTTGTTGACATTAAATGTGGCAATTTAATATTAATAGAGTTCTTGCTTGTTCAGTTACTTTCTGGCATTAATTTTTAAGTGCTTCTACATTTCAGACAATTTTCACAAACTATTAAATTTGTTTCTCACAACTGTATAATGTGTATTGTCCCATTCAATAAATGAGATACTAAAATCCAAAGAAAGTTGAAGTACTTGCTCAGTACATTTAATGAGTTAGTGGAAGTATCAGCATAACTCTCTGGTCTCTTTTTCTTATGCTTTCTATAATTTAGTCTTTTCTAAAACTTCCAACATATGCATCAGTTTGGGAAAGTATAAAATTTGGTAAAGAAAACACTTTTTTGATCCACTGTTGCATAACTAGAAAAACATTTACTGTATTATGAAGGTGTGATTTGACTTACAACTGACAGACTCTCTCTCCTGACCTAGTTCTAGTCAGACTGCTCAGAACTCTCTTCTCAAGGAGACTCTGATTCTTAAATTTCCATGTCCTCTCTGCTTAGTACAGTTTTAGCAAGAATTCTGCTGGGTCAGTTTAGAGAACATCTCTCACCCTTGATATGTGATCAGATTCCTTACCTCCATTGTCAATATCTTATCATCCTAGCCCACCTTCAGTTATAACCCTATCAAGTCAATTTATCCAGAATTTCCATCACCCTGATGTTTTGCTAAATAATTTTTATCTACTGACTCCCATTCTGCTTCTTGTCCTTGAAATTCAGGTTTGAGCTCAATTTCAATCCTCCACTACAAAACTCTATGGTAGTAGTTTCCCTGAATAAAGTCTGCCTTGCTGTGTTTAACAAATGTCATGATTTTTTTTTACTATAATAACTACATTTAATATGTAATTGTCAAGGATGAATTTCCCAAGTTTGCTAATATATAGGTATAAAAATGGAGAATATCTGTGCTTTGAGCTCCTTTATCTAACTTTCTTCACTTATATAACCAAAATTGCAACTAGATTGAGGCATTCATTTCCCAGAAACTCAAATACTAACTCTAAATCCTTCAGAACATATACTTCATTTTAGGCAGCTGCTACAAATCAATCAAGTTGCCCCTTGAAAATATCAACATATCTATATCTATATACATATATACAGGTTGATTTTTATATTTAAGCAACATATTTAAAAAGTTTTTCTAAATGCTAATACTTTACATCACAGACAAAACTTTTGAACTAATTTCCCTGTGTTTTGGACATCACAAAATGTCAACAAAACATAAAATATCACAAAATGATGTCATTTAAATTACAAAATTTATTTTAATTAATTTATTTAAGTGATTATAACTCCTTTTCATGGACTGTGTGGCTATACCTCAATCAATGTCCCACTTAATTTTACTAAAAGTTTACCCTACAAAAAATAGCCTCTATCTTTTTACAATGGCAAAATCAACATAAGGATTGCTTATTACTCATATTTGGCTCCAAAGTGCCTAGGACAATGCCTGTTACAAGATATTTTTGCAATCCCTATTTATTTAAATAATTATTGCATGGAAGAAGGGAAGGAAGGAAAGAAGGAAGGAAGGAAGGAAGGAAGGAAGGAAGGAAGGAAGGAGGGAAGGAAGGAGGGAAGGAGGGAAGGGGAAAAGAGAAAGAAAAGGGAAGGAAAACAAAATAGGGAAAAAATTAATGGAATGAAAAAAATAGGTAATTTAATCATAACTCAAAAATGGAACATTTTATATAATTCAAGAAGAATTCTAGATAAATTAACATAGAAAATCAACCTATACAAAGATAACTGTTTGAAAATAAATATGCATGCTACAAAATTGCATTTTACTAATGTTTTTGCATATATATTAACAAAGACCATATTTTTGCTTTATTTACAAATATTATTGTTACATACTTTCTTTATATAAATTTATCAATGCTTTCAGAATTGAGTAGAATTATTTTATGCCTTAAGAGTGATCAATGTGGGAGTGTAAACTAGTGCAATCTCTGTGGAAAGCAGTGTGGCGATTCCTAAAAGCTCTAAATATCGACCTCCCATATGACCCTGCAATCCCCCTACTGGGAATATACCCTGAAGAACTGAAAACACTCTATCAAAAAGACCTGCACACATATGTTTATTGCAGCATTGTTCACAATAGCAAGAACCATATTGAAACCAACCATGCTGTCCAACAAAAGAGGACTGGGTTTTAAAAATGTGATACATATACACGATGGAATACTATGCAGCTATAAAAAAGAACAAAATCATGAATTTCGCAGCAACCTGGATGGAACTAGAGTCTATAATACTGAGTGATCTTTCACAACAACAAATATCTGAGTATCACATGTTCTCACTCATAAGTGAACCTTGAAAAGGATCGACAGTGGTGATAATCTATGGGGGGGGTGACAGGGAGGGCAAGGGTGGTGGGATTCATGGTAGTCAATATCTGTATGGGGACGGGAGGACACCCCTTATCGACAAGGGTGCCTGAACGATGCATATTTGTATACCTAAACCTTAACTGTACCACATATAAAATATATATATATATATATTTTTTTTTTTTTTTTTTTTTTTTTTTTT
>NW_007239971.1:196206-280181 GCF_000164805.1 Carlito syrichta
GGCCGCTTCTGGCCACCGCAGCTTCGACCTGCTGGGCTCCGGCGATCCTTCTGCCTCAGCCTTTTGAGTAGCCAGAATTACAGGCATGCGCTACCACGCCCGGCTGATTTTTTGATTTATTGTAGAGATGAGGTCTCGCTGCCCAGGCGGGTCTCGAACCCGCAGTCTCAGGCAATCCACTCACCTCAGCCTCCCAAAGGCACGGAATTACAGGCTGAGCCACCCAGCCCGGCTATAAAAAATATTTTTAAAAAGGAGTGATTAAGTCCACAAGTAAAAAATAGTGTTTAATAGAACAATGAAAAACAATAGATGACAGAGTAACAAGTTGCTTAACTAATAACTACAGGTTGAGCAACCCTAATTCAAAAACCCCGAATATGCAATACTACAAAATCTGAAAATTTTTGAGCACTCACATGATGCCAAAAGTGGGAGATTCCACACTAGACTTCATGTGATTGGTCTCAGTCAAAATGCAGACACATAATGCACAGTTTATTAAGCATTTCAGTGGGAAAAATAAAATAAAAATTACCTTCAGGTTATGGGTATAAGGTGTATATGAAACTTAAACTTTGTTTCTATACTTTAGTCATATCCACCGGATGTCTTATTATGTATATGCAACTATTCCGAAATCCTCTCCCCCCACCCACATCAGAATATGAAATGCTCTGGTGCCAACCATTTTGAATAAGGTATACTCAACCTGTATAATAACTTAATAGATTAATACTTACCAGGATATCTTTCCCAGCCCACTTGCATTCATCTCTTCTGGTGTAAGATACTGGCCACACAATCTAAGAACACAGAGCAAACATTGTTTTATGTCAGTTAGGTACTCTAAGAGACCCAATGCAGTCTACAGTCTTTTAGATGAGGTTGGGGCAACTGAAGTAAAGGAAGGTCTGTAAAGCATTATGTGTTAGGAACTTTTCATTTTAGACTATCCAGTGGCATCAGTTAATTGGTGTGGGCTTGAGTCATTCATTCTCCACCTATTTTATATACAGCCTTGGCTGTATATAAAAGTCGGATGACAGAGAAATTGATGTAGACAATAGATTACGAAGTATAGGGTGGAAGGAACTGCAACACAGGTTGGAAGAAGAAGATTGTCTTGAGAGAATGTGAGAATTTGGTGAGGAGTAGTAGAAATCAACATAGAACATGGCTTATATTCTCCTAAATTATCATGAAATAGGTTTTGCAACTTTAACATTTGGGTACTCTAGATCCATTTCCCTGATCCAAATCTCAGTATGACATGCTAGAGTAAGCAACAGAAACCCATCTTAGAAAGGGATTTTTTTTCTTTTTGGGGGAGGGGGGCAGGGAAGGTAATTAAAAGCAGCATAGTATATTTTGCAGAAATAAAAGCAGATTAAAGAGACAAACAGATAGCCTAAAAAAAAAAAATCACACTTTCTAATAAAGGATAAACTTAGACCAGTTGAGAAATACATGTTTGTATTTTCAACCTTAGTTTTTGGTCTCATCCTTCCAAAATGTCCCATGTTTTGTGAATACAGTAATAGTAATAGATGAGCCAAGATGTTAATGGTGGCTTGGAGGAAAGTGGATTCATGTTCCTCAACAAAATTAATCTAAATACTATCTTGTAAAATTTAATATACAATTTTAATGTAAAATCACCTGAGCAATTCCTATCTGTATTGGGGCAGAAGAATTTATATTTTTTATTCATCTTTCCTTTCTAATAATATTAGTTAATCTTAGGGAGAAAATGTCATATGTAAAAGAAAAATCCCCAAATAGTGGCACCTAATTATTCATGTCAGATTTTAGTCTCAAAACGACTGATTATCATTCATTTAGGAACCTCTAGATAATTCAACATAAATGGTCATCAACTTGGGCAAAGCCTATGATAGTCAATCTAGGGAATTAAAAAGCAAAATACAACACACTTATAAACAAGGATTTGGCATGTATTGACATAATGTAAGATGACTTGATAAATATATTTTGGGCCCATGTCAACATTATATGCCCTAAAAACTGTTGGATGTGCATTCATTTTTAACATTAAACTCTTAACTTATATATTTTTTCATTCTCGTGTGCTTTCTTTTTCACGTCTCTGTGTATGTAAGTTAAAACTATCATTGACTTGTTCCACAAGCTTTTTATAAAGGAGTTATATAAGCATTCAGGATCAGTAAATGTCCAGGTGAAGTGAGGCCCAGTGGGAGCCCAAACTTCACCTGCAAATAAACCACTTATGGATTCAATCCTGACTTGTACCCCACATCTTTAAAATAACAAAAAGGTCAGTAAATGTATTAGCTTTGCAAATAATGTTACCCTGACTCCTGAACCTAGAGTGATTACTGGATAGGCTGATTCTACATTTCAATCTTCTCATCGGTTATGGAAAAGCCAGATGATCTATTATTATGTAAAGCATATAACGTAAGAGGGCAAAATATAACTTTTCTCTAGGGCACAACAATAATAATATGTGACAGATATAAGATTTATTAATTTTCATATTCAGCTTCACAGTTAAATAGTGCTAAATCACAGATTGTTTATATATATATACATACACACATACATATTTAAACACAAGCTGTTTCCTCAGTTTTGTAACTTTCAATTCTTGGTTTTTGAGACAGAATGGCCTCATTTTTTTGGTCTCTTCCCTACATAAAATATTAATAAAAATAATTTGTATAATAGTCATGCTTAATACTCTCATATTTAGAAGAGTCTGTATTCTAAACTTTATATAGTTCCTGAGTAAATAATAATAATGACAATAACAATAAAAGTTTACAAATCTGACAAAGTCAAATAAAATTTAGTGTAGAAAATGCCATTTGGAGTGTAATTTAATGAGGATAATATTTAATAGCCTTTTCCAGCAGTATCCTATCCATAAAGTATAATTACTAACATTTTCTTCAGATTTATTGTTGGATTATTTGGGTTCTCTTTCTCTTTTTTTGCTTGAACTTGTTGTTCAAGAGGCCAGATAATAAATATTTAGGGTTTTGTGAACCAGATGTTCTCTGTTGCAATTATTCGATTCTGCTGTTGTAGCACAAAAGCAGACAAAGTCAATAGACAATATGTAAATAAATGAGAGTGCCTGTGTTCCAATAAGACTTATATATATAAACACAGGTGGCATATCAAATTAGGTACGTAGGTAATGGTTTTATGAATCCTGCATTTGCTGGCAATCTAGAGAAATGTATAAATTTATACACACATATATATGGTGCATGAAATCAGTTCTGATATAATGCTATGATGAATCAAGTATTTTTATGCAAGAAAAATGATTTAAATATGAAAGGATAAACTGAAGTTTATATTGCTTATAAAAATGATTGAAAATACTTTGATTTGCCAGGCTCAGTGGCTCAGCCTGTAAACCCGCACTTTGGGAGGCTGAGGTGAGTGGATTGCCTGATCCCACGGGCAACTTGGTGAGACCTCATCTCTACAAGAAATCAAAAACTAGCCGGGCGTGGTAGCGCACGCCTGTAGTTCCAGCTACTTGGAAGGCTGAGGCGGAAGGATTGCCAGAGCCCAGCAGGTCGAGGCTGCGGTGGCCCGGAGTGGCCACTGCACTCCAGTCTGGGTGACAGAGTGAGACTCCAACTCAAAAAAAAAAAAAAAAAAAAAGAAAGAAAGAAAGAAAGAAAGAAAATACTTTGATTTAATCCTTGATAATTTGTAGCTTATTGTATTCATTGATTTGTTATTGTCAATTTTGCTTGCATCTGAAAAGATAAAATGCGAATTCAAAACAATTTTCTATCGGTTCTCATGCTGTTAAAGATCTAGAAAATTCTATATAACTTGAGATGCTTCACAAGAACTACAATGTATATTAAAATAAAGATACCTTTTGAAAATCCTTGATATTAACCAGGTTGAATGAAAATATGTGATCCTTTGCTCCAACATACAGCCTACTCCGTTCCTCATCCAAAAGGAAAGTATGATAACCGGTGCTGTTGGCCAAGCCATTGAAAGTGATCAAATTGTTGGATTCCAACATTTCTGCAAGGTAACAAAGCAAGACATTGCATATTAATATGAGGTCCTGCATGAGCACAGACTGTTGGTCCATGGTAATATGACTATTGTCTGCTAACTCTACATGGTACTAAGAAATATATAGGAACCAAAATTTTTACATTTCATTGAAATGGGAGTTATATTTCTATTTGCTAATTCTATATTCAAGATGGAACACTCCTAAAGAAGGAAAGGAGAACAACTTGTCTATACAAACTGGTCTGGCAGAATGTATTTTCACATGATTATGAATTAGAAGATCAATACTGCATATGTGTCTTTAATTTTACAAAGATTTTTTAAAGCAGTTTTATTTTCTCTATGCCATTGGCTAGAAGGGTAAACATAGAGGCCAACAACAGAGTGGGAGTTTGGGGGGAGCATGCAGTTTAACTTCCTAGGTTGTTAGAGGTCTCTGTTCATTGAACTATTTTAATGTATCTTTTTCACCACTGAATCATTAACTCAATCTTCTAAATCCGTTGACATATTTTGGAGTTGATATATGTAGAGAGAAACTGAGCTGAGGATTTTATGAAAACATAAATTAAATTAATTTTGTCATCTGACCTCAATTTCTCAGTTTGGTTTTACTCTCCAATTTGCTTTTGCTGTGGCAAGGCAAATAATAAAATTAGACCTATATTTTAAGTGACAAAAAAAATTTCAGATTAAAAATAATGTTAGATATAAGTCTACTTTTGTGTTACAAAGGTAATTGTTACTAATTCGCCGAGTGGTTTTCTTTAAATATGTCTTGCTAAAAAAATACACACACACACACACACGCCTACCCACACACACCCCACCCCCGTGAGATAGAAGTGTTAAAAATTCTCCAAAAGTATGTTCTGAATCAGTGCCTCAGATTTTCAAGTGCATACTTAGTAGGGTACTTTCATCAGCATCCAGAAAATGTAGAATGTGATGTATCTTATAAAGAAAGAAGGCTGAAATGGAGACTCTTCCTCTCCCTACTTGAGTCCCAGGACACATATATTATTAGCCATGGAATAGAATGCCTTGCTTTATTTATTTCTCCTACTCTCTTCTCCATCTTATCATAAAAAATATGATTTAGACCAAGAATAAAATTCAAACTCTAGCTTAGCATTAAGGGTCAGATCACTACCATCTTTCTCCTCAAGTCTTCTGTCATATAGAAAAACATGCACTATACTCATTCACTCTCTGGCCTATGTTGCCATTGTTCCTGACTCTTACAACTATATGCCATGTTAATAGTATTCACTATTAAAGCTAATTCAAGTGCAATTTCCAAGAAATTCTTGTAGAACTTCTTGTTAGATTCTGTTTGAATGACTCTAATATATTTCATCACACGGTCAATTATTGCAAAATTAACATTCCCTCAGGAAATATATAATTAATAGCTTATCATCCACAACTCATGTGGTTTCTTTTTCATACCACCAGGACAACAAATATCAATTTGAATGTCTTTCTCTATATATGTGAGTGTGTGTGTGTGTATCACAAAATTGTTAATAAGTTGTCAACAAATCTCATACACAACTTATTTTGAGAAAGCAGGATTTATTGACAAGACAGAAAAGCTCCCACAGTGGGAGGGTACCTGAGAGTGTTGCCCCACAGAACTGTTAATAAATTGTTAACTAATTAATTAATAAGATTTTAAACAAATCGTTTAAAAAAAACTTTTAAAATTTTCTTCATGAGAAGCAATATTGGGTTGGCACTCCCCCCCCCAAAAAAAAATAAATAAAAAGAAGGGAGGAAGGAAAGAAGGGAGAAATGAATGAAGGGGAAAAGTTTTACTCATGTGCATCATGGCTGAAATAAACGAGAGCTATTAGTCTCTAGAGAGAAAGAACAGATCATCACATGATATCTGAATTTAAATGGTGTTCATGTCACCAGCATCTGAATGAATGCAATGAATCAATGTTATACAGAGTCAACATTAAACTGAGATTCAGGCATTCTAAGATGTGTGATGAAAAGGGGCTGCCACCAGAGGCAGGGCTATATCATTGGACATGTTCAGGACTTGAATAAATAGCCAGTTCAGGAGATGTGTTTATCAAATAGAATTATCCTTTTTTCCAATTCTAAAATGGATAATTCTACCAGAGTATCCTAGAGACCCAACTAGAGGTACCCAGGACAACTAAAAATAAAAGCCAGTTCAGTCTAAATCAAGAAAATCACATAAATAAATCAGTAATATAAGGGTCATTTAAGAGATACAAGGACGGATTTTACTTGGAAATGCATAGAAGTAGGTAAGGGATCTCTGAGCATCAAGTGGAAGAAGTTTCAAGAAAATTACTATAGCTGTAGATTTGGGAGTCATTCAGTTGTAAATAAGAACATGGGTATCACCACATACTTATTTACTAGGTTTGCAAACTAGGAAAAGTTCCTTATGCTCCTAGGTTCTCAGTTTTATGAAAGGTGGTATTAATAATATATCTTCTAAGGGTTTTTGAAAAGGTGAAATTAGATAATACACGTAAAAAGTTTAGAGCAATAGTTTCCATAACAAGCACTCAATTAAAGATTCCCTGCCTAATAAATAGAGGTTAAATATGAATATTCAAAAGTTTGATCTTCTTGACCACATGTAGCAGATTAGGGTCCAAACAGCAAAGACTGAAAACAAGTGTTTGTTTGTTTTCCTATCTTACCAAGTGTGCTAACTTGTTAACATCAGTAATTTTGTATGGTGGAGGGATAAATGAGAATTATGATATATTCTTTGATTTACATAATTGTAATGATATTTTAAGAAAAATTAAGTATGCTTGTTTGTTTTCCATATATTAACAATTCTAAATAACAAAATGAAAGACTTTGCATATCATAATTCCAAACAGTAAAATATTTATTTGATTGAAAAATATGTTCCAGGTTAAATTTTGTAAATTATAGTTTGGAGGGAATTATTGGTTTCTATATATAAACAACTTAGAGATGTCTTTGATGGCTTTGTGGAAACAAACTACATATTTTAAAATGTTACTTGCTGGGCTCGGTGGCTCAGCCTGTAATCCTGCGCCTTTGGGAGGCTGAGATGAGTGGATTGCCTGAGCCCGAGAGTTCAAGACCCGCCTGGGCAGCTGAGACCTCATCTCTACAATAAATCAAAAAATTAGCCGGGCGTGGTAGCACGCGCCTGTAGTTCCAGCTACTTGAAAGGTTGAGGTGGAAAGATCGCTGGAGCCCAGCAGGTCGAGGCTGTGGTGGCCGGGAGCGGCCACTGCACTCCAGTCTGGGTGACAGTGAGACTCCAACTCAAAAATAAAAAATAAAAAATATGTTACTGCTGAATCATGTTATTAAAAAAAAAAAAGGAATATTTTCCTGGAGCATGCGTCAGCAGCTGTTTTCCATTGCTTTCAAATGTACTAAATTTTGTCTCATCATTCCTTTCACTCCAAATTCCTTAGATGTTCCTCTCTAACAGAGACTTTTTTTTAATATTGCTTTACAACTGAGAGAAGAGTCTTTTGGAAACCTTCCCATCAGTGAGCAATATAAATTCCGGATTGCTTAGGTTATTGCACCACTTTCCAGGGTGAAACTACCTGAGTTAAAATCAGACTAATTTTCTCCAAATCTCTTTCTCAGATTCTTCAATATTCCATTTTCTTTATTAAAATTTATGATTTTGATTTTCCTAGATGTAGACATATCCAGCAGGAATTGATATTAAATAACTTCAACTTTGAATCTACTCCTTCAAAATTTTATGTGTGTGTGTTTTTCTGTTTCTGTTATTTAAAGCTTACAGTGACATAAACTGTTTTTGGAACTAAAAATGTTAGAGGTTTAATACTCCTCTAACTTCTTACATTTTGCCTATACTCATAATCGGTCAAAGAGCAATTATGCCTAAGAAAACAACCTAAATTTCTGTAGAAGTAATTTAGCGATGGTAAATCTGAGTAACAGCATTAATTATCTTTGGGTGTGATTCAGTTTTTCTCTGACTGAGATATTACTTCAACTTCTACATACTATGTCAACTCATAAAAATAAACAAATGCAGGACTGTAATTAAAGGTGTTATTTCAAAATAAACACCTTTTAATAAATTATTTATTCTTGAATTTAAAAGGTGTTCAATAAATCAAGCATTCTATATATTCCAAATTCACCGAATGATTCAGTGACTTTATGATTTGCTTAATGACAAAATGGAAGACATATTGATTGTAAAGCCAGACCAGAGTTAGTGCTTAAGAACTGCTAATTATTGTCACCATTATTATCATTATATGATATAAGACAGTGTAGACAATAGCTACAATGTAGATAGTAACTTAAGTGTACTGATGGCTTGACAGCAAAAATCAGTTCATATAATTTGAAGCAGTGCTGTTGTCAATTATAAAAAGATTGTACTTTCTCATAATGTTGTTTCACAAAGTAGAGTCTTATGAAATACAAGACTCATAAATACAGTGTATTTGCAGGTTTATATTTACTCAATTAATACGTTGCAAAAGGAGAAATTATAATCAATCTATTTTATAGTCAGAATATGTTGCCAAATAATCATGGTATAAGAACCATAATAGTTTATAATGTCAATTAAAATTTATATTCTATTTCTTTATTTATATAAATTTTCAGATTTGTCTTTTCCCCCTGAATTCATCATAGTCTCTAGTGTAGATTTATTTGAAAAAAGAAGCACAGAAAAAAAGAGATATTGATAGCAATCACTATCAGTATAGTTAGATATGGAAAATTATTTTATAGACTTAAGTTCTTATGTATTTTGTTATATGGAAAGGAAAAAAGATAAGAAAACTTACATCAAAATCACAAATGATAACTCACCTCTACATAATAAAATTGTATGACTACTGTGGTGCTCTGATTATCTTTAGGGTAAACACAGATTACACAGATGATTACATTACAATGACTGGGTCAGATTCTCAAAAAGGCAATGAAATGAATACAGATTTCTAGTATGCTAGACTGTCCAGAACTATACTTTTTATGGTAGGGTGGAGAAACCCCTGTATGTTTGAACTTCAAATCTCAACAATATTCACCCTGTTTTTTTATATTTTTAACTTCCATTACATTTCTCTCTCTCTTTTTTTCTCCTCTATGTTTTATAGCATGAAAGGTAATAGGACCACACCAGTTGCTGGACTCAAATGAATTGCCTGTATTCACTGATGTTTTTAGACTTATGCCCTTTTTCCATGACTTGAACTTTGTCTTTTTCAGAGAACAGTCAAAGATCCCATTGAAAGTAGTCAAACGCTGGGTCTATATGATGCCAAAATACTTTGGCTACATGATGATCACATCTAGATATTTGTAAATATTGGAAAGTTCATTAAGGAACAAACATTTAATAACATATTTCACTGCTTCTCAGATTTTTCTCTTCATTTCATAAACTGACCCACACACAAACAAATTCTGAAACAAAGACTGAAATAAAAGTTCACAACTTTTTTTTCATTAAAAGAGAAAAACAACAGAAGCAAGTACTATTTGATGTTGTTTTTATTTCATACAAAAAGGAGACATTTTTTTCCTAACAAAATGGGCAGAAAGGGCAAAAACATAAAGAATAATATTTAGAGATAAATGAATTTGCAAAATGGAAAAATTCATGCTTTCACTTTGTTTTCCTTATTTCGCCAGGGCTAGTTTTTAAAAGCTTATTACACAGAAGCTTTTCACAGACTGATGTTTGGCAAGTACTGCTCTAAGATAAACTGTGGAGATGATGACCTCTACCTCTACCATTTCTAGTCATTCCATATTGTCCTTGCACAGAAGGAACCAGTGCAGTAGCTGTCTGTAAGCTTTAATTTATTTGGTGATGCTGAGCATATTCTCGTAGCTTACAAAGTTTGGTAAGTATTGCTTGAATATACTTAGAAAAAATTATCTTCTAACTTCTAAAGCAGTAAACACTCTAAATATGCATCAAGTTTACACATCCTAATCTGAAACTTTTACCTTAACTATTCTCTCTGGCCTGTGCCAGAGACCACAGCAATCTACAAAACACAACCCAGGACATTTTCCTAGGACATTTCCTTGAGTTATTCTTCCAATTTATCCTTTTGTGTTTGCAAATTGTCTGATCTCTGATGTCTCTATTCCATTGAATTTTTGCCAGGTTTCTCCTCTGCCAGATACAACTTATTTGTAGCTAATGTGAATAATGTTGTTGACTTGTAAAGACTTTCTGATCAAAGAATGAGATGCCTGTACTTGAGCTTTGGACAACAAGCAAAGGCCCATTCCAAGTCCAAGCTCAGTGTCCATGCTTCTAGACTCCACAATACACAAGTGTCCAGGACTATATTGTCAGGGAGGGACAAAATATTTTCCTCAAACAAGCTTGTAAAGCATCACAAGCAGGAGTATCTATATTATTAATTTATTTCTCATTTTTATAAAGTAAAAAATACATATGGAAAGTAAGTTGTCCATAGTATAATCTGATGAGTCTAATTTTTAACACTTAATGGCCATTCACCTGCTAATTAACAAATGCCCATTCAGTCCAGACTTTGTATAACACACACATTGACTGAAAGGTATGTGGAGTATAAAGAGTAATACAAACATTGATGGAAAAGTAGACAAATGTCCTCAGAGAAGCAAAACCTAAATCAATAACAACAAGAAGAAGATAACAAGAGCTAAGAAAGCTAATATACTGGAGGAAATCAAATCATTCTACAAGAAAGATACCTGCACACATATGTTTGTTGCAGCTCTACTCACAATAGCAAAAACATGGAACCAATCATGTTGCCCATCGAAGCTGGACTGGATAAAACAAAAAGTAGTACAAATGCACAATGGAATATTATGCAGCCATAAAGAAGGACAAACATATGGGCTTGCAGTAACTTGGATGAATTTAGAGTCAATCATACTCAGTGATCTATCACAGGAACAAAGAACAGAGTACAGTATGTTCTCACCCATAAGCGGACTTTGAACAATTATAATACTATAAGAAAGTGATTGGCAGTAGTGGGAAACTGTCAGGAGAGAGAGGGTGGGATTGGTAGCTTTAGGGAAACTGCTAGGGGTTGGAGGGGCATACCTCATCAACAGGGGTACCTGCATAATCAACATTTGTATATCTAACCCTGAATTGTACCCCACATATTTATAATAAAAAAGAAAGTTAATAGAAAGGGAAAGTTAATGCCTCAAGGAGAAATAGATAACCCCTGGAGAAAGAGCTTAGCAATTAAACCTAAAAGGACTTTAACCAGCAGAAAGGAATGTGAGCAGCTAACACACACATGAAAAAATGCTCATCCTCACTAATCATCAGAGAAATGCAAATCAAAACCACATTGAGATACCACCTAACCCCAGTAAAAATGGCCATCATTAATAAAACAAAAAAAAACAACAAATGCTGGTCAGGATGAGAGAAACGGGAATGCTTCGACACTGTTGATTGGAATGCAAACTAGTTCAACCTCTTTGGAAAACAGTGTGACTATTCCTAAAAGAACTACTAGAAATTGACCTTCCATATGACTCAGCAATCCCTCTTCTGGGAAAATACCTGGAGGAACTTAAATCATCCTACAAAAAGATACCTACACACTCATGTTTATTTCAGCACCATTAACAATAGCGAAAACATGGAACAAACCCTGCTGCCCAGCGAAACTGGATTAAAAAAAAAATGTGGTACATATACACAATGGAATATTATGCAGCTATAAAGAAAAACAAAATTATGGACTTTGCAGCAACTTGGATGGATTTAGAGTCTATTAATACTCAGTGGTTTATTACAGATACAAAGAACTGAGTACCACATGTTCTCACTTATAAGTGGACCCTGAACATTCACCATAATATTATAAGTAAGGGATTGGAAGTAGTGGGATACTTCCAGGGGAGGGAGAGGGCACATAACACCAATAAGAAACCTGATCTCAAACCAGATGAAGTGGGGAACAAAGGGAGACCCAAACTTTACCTGTATGATGACCACTTGTATAGGTAATCCTGAGTTGTACCCCACATTTTAAAAATAAAAATTTTAAAAAAGAGAAAGGAGTGTGGCAGAGCATCTTATGTAAAGGATGTGAATAGATCAGATTATAGAAATAAAGACAAATAGAAGGGAAGACATTGCAACTGCCTACTATGTGCCAGAAGCTGCCAAATTATTTATAAGTATATTCAGTTAAAACCCACAGCAACACTGTGAAGCAAGAGTTTTCATTCTCTTTTTTTTTCTTACGAGGAAATTAACTCAGACTATCGGGAGTATTTTAGGTCACAGAGTTAGTCTGGTGTAGACTCACGATAACCATTTCCATCTGATATTAGAGGTCAGGCTCTTCCTGATTTTTTCCTCATCACCTCTAAGAAGGGTACATTTTGGAGAATGTTAAGACCTGATTATTGGAAAATGTGGTTACCTTTCACAATCACATAACTTGTTTTAGTTAACAGTCTCTGAAATATTTATATTATTTTATTTGCTATGTACTTCATCTTTTTATAAAACCATAACTTCATGTATAATCTTATCTACAACTATGGCTTTCCTCATTAGAAGTATTTTGACATGTCTCAAATATATTTCTTCCAAGAGATTTTTTCCTCCAAAGGGCAAACAAAGTTTTAGTAGAAACCTCTATTTAGATGTTATACAAACATCTTGTAGTTTGCATGACTTAAACAGAACTCATTTGGTTTTCCTCTTTCCATTCATGACATCATCACCTTTCTGTATGTTTTAAATTTGTTACAATTATCACTCAATCCAAAGACTCACTTAAATCTGACCTTCTCCGTCATCCACTGATCTGATTCACCACTTCAGTTTTTTCTAACACAACAATTTTTCCTATATTTTCATATACTCACATACTCATTGCCACTGTCCTAGTTCAACTCCCCATAATATCTTCCCTGGATAATAGTAATTATCTTCTTACAAAACTTCCTCTCCAGGATAATACCAAAAATCCATATTATGCACTGCCTCCAGAGTAATCTTTCTACAAAACAAACATACTTTTTACTGGTGAAAGATGACAGAATAAAAGACATGTGTAATCTATTCGTTTCCTTTAATCTCATGAAAAAAAAAAGAAAGAACAAAAGAGGAAGCTATACATATTAAATGAAGAGATAAATAACAGCAATGAAATATCAAATCATTAAGGGAATATTTCAAATATAGTGAAAGTTGAAACATTTTAATATAAGATTCTATGATCTGGCAAAGCTCTTAAAATATTTCTGGTAGGATATATTAGTAAACCAAGGATTAACAAATCATAGAAACTGCACCCACAAGTGCTTTTGTAAAGAAATGAGCTCTGGGAGTTTATATGGGTATAACATTATTGGAAAATGTCCATAAAGAGTGGAGATACAGCTAAAGTGAAAAGGCATCATCATCATTATCATCAGCATAGCTAAACATGCATGTAAAGTATGTCCTAATCTCTCTCTCTCTCTCTCTCTCTCTCTCTCTCTCTCTCTCTCTCTCTTTCTCTCTCTCTCACACACACCACACACACACACATACTTTATTCTGTATGTTTTATCATTGCTAAAGTATACCACTGTGGGTAGAGTGAAGGCAGAAGTGAACACTGTGAACACCATATATTTCCACAGGTTGTCCCACATGAGACTTCACCAGAGACAACCAATCTCATCAATCAAGATATGAAAAAAAAATGTGCAGTTTGTTCTCAGAAGAAAATATTGTGATATTTATCATGCATGATTTGAAATCAAAACAACAAAAAATCATAGGTGGTGAACAGCTCCATCTCTCTCCCCTTGACTATTAGAAGAAGAAAGAATTTCACTAAAATGTGAATAATGAACATAGGAAAAAAAGAGAAATTGACACAGAAAACAGAAGATAAATTCTGACTGCAAAAGTTCCAAACTAAGTAATAATAAGCATTTTTACAAAAAATGAAATTGATTAATAAGGTGACAGAAATATAAGAAAATAAAACTTAAAGATACATTTGAATCTACCGATTGAAAATTATGTCTTTTAGTAAAATCTATTCTGACTGAAAGAACAATTGTAGCGCTTACTAAATAAAGACAAAATATATTTGGAATTCATGCAGAAACATCGAGTCACATAGAAGAAAGGAAATCAGATGAGCCTCATATTGGTTCAAAACAACATTATTTGCCAAAAACAGAGAAGCAATTTGTACAAATAATCAACTGAAAACATCTGTGACTCTTGTATACCCAGCAGCTTGTCTTTCAGATGAGAGTGGCATCACCATTCTCAAATAGGTAAGGTTTAAGGAAATAGAATAACCATTCAAGAAATTATAGCAATGGCAACTCTTAATAATGACATTCATCCAAACAAAGTCAGAATCAAAATCAAAAGAGCACAAATATTACATTGCTTCCTCCTTAAAACCTGCATAGAGAGTTTCAATATCTATGTACTTTGGGATCCACACTCATTTTTCCATTCATTCACCAATACTGTGGGTAAGTGTATGTGTGTTTGTTTACCTATACATACAAGAATACACAAATATATATTATATTTGCATATATACACATGCAGGATTATTTACAATTAGTTCAATGACATGTCATCTATAGTCTCACATTGAGAATGGTCTGGGGTTATTTTTAGAACAAGTAATTCCATAACCTCTCTCCTTATTTTCCCTTCATCTTTTCTCTTCTTCTGCCAAAGAATCATTTTATTTTATCTTCTTTATTTTATTTTTATATTTTAAAGATGTGGGGAACAAGTCAGGATTAGGTACATAAATGTTCTAGGTGCAGGTGAAGTTTGGGTTTCCCACTGGCCCTCATCCAATGCTTTTTTTTTTTTTTTTTTTTGAGTTGGAGTGTCACTCTGTCGCCCAGACTGGAGTGCATTAAATATAAATATAAATATTATATTTTTTAAAATGCAACACACATTCACACATTGTAAATGTAATAAAAAAATTCTATGAAAAAGAAACACAGCAATATAAATTGTACGTCAGGGTATATATTAACTTTTCGAATTAGTTTATACATTAGATTCAAACGACTACTAAAATTATACCATCCAAATGTTTAAATTATTTTAAACTGGCTATAAAATAACAATAGAATTGCCAAATTTTAAAATTCTATATGCTCAGTACTTCCGCAGTTGTTTTACATGCATTAATCACATAAATAAATGTATTTAGTTTTACTCTGCTGGCAGTATTAAACACAAAAACTATTGAAACAGCAATGTAACCAGGCCTGCTTTAATGTATTTTAATTTTAATGTACTCTTAAAGTCACCACCATATAAGTTAGTAATAGCATATTTCAAAAATATAATGCCTTGATTAAAACAAAACCAAATACAGCACCTACACTCACCACCCTTATCTTAGTACCATCTCACTAACAAAAGTTGCAATCCTTAATCTTCTTTTACTACTCGATTTCATGTCTGTTTCTTTGTTTCTACAGTTCCATCTGAAATAGTTCATTTACTCCTCTTTAACATGACTTACCTCCTCCTGCTTCCAGTTAATATTTCCTGTTCTTCTGCTTCAAGATAGAGTTAGAAGTCATTCTTCCAAGAAAGCCTTGAGAATTAGCAGGTATTAGCCCCTCCTCTGATTGATGCCTAACTGTTCTTTGCTTATAACATACAGTAACAAAGTAACTGCATGCCACACAGCTGCATGAGTATTGGAGTACACTCCTTAGTCCTCTTAGATATAAAGATTAGCACAATGCCATATGAGTCTCTTATATGTAGAGGAAATAGTTAACTAGATAATTAGTTAATCACTGAATCTGAGATCTATAAACTTCTTGACTGACTAACCGAAGTCTGACTACTTGAATTTATGAAAGAGCAGACGTGATTAATAGTTGCAGATACCAGATTTAAATATAGGTCTCTTGGCTCTAAGTTTAATGCTCTTTCTAAATAATTTTCTGGAAAAAAAAAGTGACTTTAATTTTTCTCTTTTTTTGTTCCTAGTCCCTATATTGATAATAGTTTGCGGCACAGTATACTGGCAAAAAATACAATTTGAAGACAATTTACAAAATAAATAATGCATAATAGTAATTCTAACTTCTTGGAAGAATAACTAGAGTTTAAATGTAACAATGACATAAGCCAGGCTCGGTGGCTCAGCCTGTAATCCTGTGCCTTGGGAGGCTGAGGTGAGTGGATTGCCTGAGCCCGCGGGTTCAAGACCCGCCTGGGCAACTTGGTGAGACCTCATCTCTACAATAAATCAAAAAATTAGCCGGGCTTGGTAGTGCGCCTGTAGTTCCAGCTACTTGGAAGGCTGAGGCGGAAGGATCACCGGAGCCCAGTAGGTCGAGGCTGCGGTGGCTGGGAGCGTGCCACTGCACTCCAGTCTAGGCGACAGAGTGAGACTCCAACTCAAAAATAAATTTTAAAAAAATGACATAAAACTAAATTGTATAATGTAGACAAAAATAGTTAATTCAAATATGCATTGCTGTTGATCACTCATTTTTGTAAGATGATTCATCAGTAAAATTTTGAATTCTTTTAAAATGTACATTGTTTTAGTGCTTTGAAAGATGGACTAGTAATCTAGAGTTCAAAACTTTCTATGATTCTGTCTTATGTCTTAATTATCTATGAAACTCTTCTATAAGCAGGTATGTATTATCAGTCAGTCCACTATCCACTAAGTGTTCATTAAATGCCAATGAGTGGTAAGCATTGTATTATCAATGGCACACTCAAAAAGAGGCGGCCTGCATGTGTCATACAGTTGAAGGTCTACTTTTTCAGGTCAAACTTTTATGTGTATTCTAGCATATTGTATGTTCTTCAAATAACCGTATTTCACATGGCTGTTAGAAAGTACATGTTTTCTGACATTTACAAATTTTCTATTATATTTTCCAGGGACAAAACAGTGGAACATATTTGCATATGGATAATTAAATAGTGATGAACCACTTCATTACCTGTTGCATACATCAACTATAAGAATTTTTTTAACACTTCTTAAGAATGATTTATTTGAATTGCTCCAATGCTGAACAAAATGAGTTTTTGTTGAAGAAACAAATTCAGTATTTCATTCAATATATTTCCATCATTTCCAACCCAAGACACATTTGGAGGAGGAAAAATTCTTTATTCACTGACAAAAAATGATCCATATAAGTGCAAACATACTGGAGAACATGTTCATTTCAGTGTTCATAAATGTCTCTTTTTTGATTGAGACAAGCATCTACTTAATTCCTTGAGTGAGAAGAAAGATAAGTAGCTACTATAAAGCCCAGGAGATTACATAGACATATTCAATGACCAAATAACTAGATCATAGGGAAAGCTGAGGGTAGGGATTACCTAAACCCTAAATTTTGCAAGCAACACATGCTTGACATATATTAATTGAATGAATAAACAAATTACTTATTAGATGGACAGAATTAATATGTTTCTGAGTATAGCAACAGTGCATGTGGGTTAGATAATCCATAATTCATTCTGCTGCTCTTACTAATTTTAGTCTCTTCATTCTCTAAACTGCAAAGCATCTGGGTTCTACAAACAAATGCAATTTAAGTTTATCATTTAAAAAAAGTTGTTCACTTAAGAGTTTATTTTGTCCTTCTCTCCGTCTCTCTCTTTTTCTTCCTTCCTCTCGCCCTCTCCTTCTCCCTTTCCCCATCTTTCTCTCTCCCCACACCCACGATATTTTTTTTTTCTTTATTTTTGGAGAGGGTTGTAGAGGACATTCGTAAGTCATTCTTATCTATGTCCTGCTCCTTATACTAGAATACATACATTTTGATTATGAAGGCTTCCAGCTTACCCAAGAAAGGATTTTGTTTGAATCAGAGTTCCTTGCAGAGGGAAAGGAAGGAGATGGGAGAGGAATGTGTTGATAACTAATGAATTCAAAGGCTCTTTAAAGGAAACTATACATATGTTCCAGGATATTATAATACTAGTGACAATAATATCCTACTTATGATGGCACATTATACGTTTTTTCTTCCCTAATACTATTATTTAATTTTATAATGGGTACATTTTATAATTTATTCAACAATTGAAGTCAGATGCCCTAGAAAGTGGTGCATTACAATTCTTCTATATTCGACAGTTTTTTAAAGTTGACCCTTGCACAACATGGGTTTGAACTGTGTGGGTGCACTTATGCTTGGATTTTTCTTCTACTTCTTCCTGGCATTCCTGAAACAGTAAGACCAACCCTGCCTCTTCCTCCTCCTCCACCTACTCAACATGAAGATCAGGAGGATGAAATTCTTTATGATGATCTACTTCCACCTAATGAATATAAATATAATTTTCCTTCCTTAAGATTTTCTTAATAACATTTTCTTTCTTTAGCTTACTTTATTGCAAATACAGTATGTAATACATATTTACATACATACACAATATGTAATGCATAGAACATATAAAATATGTGTAATTGACCATTTATTTTTATCAGTAAGGCTTCTGGCCAACAGTAGGCTATTAGTGGTTAAGTTCTTGGGTAGTCAAAATTGTATGTGAATTTTTTACTTTGTGAGGTGTTGGTGCCTCTAACCCTGACATTGATCCTGGGTCAACTGTATATACAAATGAAATAATCAAAAATAGGATTATCATATAGAAATTTGAGTATTATTAAGTTATTCTATATCTAGCTCTCCCCAATGTTTTTCTTGGCAAAAAGTATCTGATAGTATTAATTCTAGAATTAATTTTGATGACACAGGAAAAAAAAAAACAATTTAGGAATTTTATCTTAAGTAGCAAATGATATAAGATCAAATTGTTCTATTTTCTTTTCTAAATACTTTCTGCTGTAAATGTAACATTCCAAAAATTGGGTCATGTTTAGAATTGTTCTGGGATTGAAGTTAAATATAACGTGAGCCAGGTTCTGTTTAAGACCCCTGAGGACAATGTATGATTCCCTCGAATTGAAGCTAAAAAATCCAGCTTGTTTGTTGAAAATCCCTGCTCTCTCAGGGCCCATTAAATCAAGCACACCTCTGGGCTGGAAAGGACAACAGACACTAAAACTTCTCTAGACAAGTACAGGACACACAGACATTTATCCCAACTAGGACATATGTCTAATTCTGAACCAGATTTACCCCTTCTTCAAGTCTGGACAAAAATATAGCATAAGCGAATTTCTCCTTAAACTTCCTTCTATCATTCATCAAAAATGTGCTTGTGTTCCTTTTACAAAAGTAAAACAATAACAAAGCACTAATAACAATGTTAAAATTACAAGTAATAAAGTTGTTTAGAGTGAAATATGATCTCCTTTTAATCCCTGCTGGCCACAACATTCATGCAAAATGAGACACTCCCCTTAGTCTGAAGGAAGAGAATAACAAGGGTAAAATTTGCCTCTCCACATGAAAGAAGAGGAAGTGCATGTTAGTGCTATTAAATTCAAATAAACCCTCAAAGCAGTTCAATAGAAGCAACTGAAAGAGTCATGTAACATTATTTAAGGTCGTTGACTTCGTAATGTAAACTTATTTATGGTCTTTTATTTTTCTGATATTTATTTTGCATGCAAAGAGTTAAAAAATAGAGTATCTTGGCCAATCCATACTTTATAACAAAATAGTCATTAATAAACATTGGATCAAATAATTGAAAATAATTTTCTATATTTAAAATCAAAAATTTTTGAGGCTATCTGGTAGGTATTCTTTTTTTAACTTACTCTTCAAATGAATACATTATTATAAAATTAATAATCTACGTACTTCCACCTCACAAAAATTTGCTTTAGAAGCTGAGATTATGTATTTTGCTGTGTCTCTAAGTGACATGTTTTTATAAGATCTTTAAGATTCTTTATATGTATGTTTTTATATTTTGTATACGGGGATCATTTAAAACAGGCATTTGGTTTTTATTAGACTAAATGCCACTACTGATAAAAGTCAAAATGTTTTAGAAACTAGCAGAATTAGAAAATTGAAAATAAATTCATAGCGTTTCCCAATTATAATTGTTTTTTTTTTTTTTGTCAAGTCTAAGCATTCAAGGTGAAGAAAGTACTTCTACTTTTAAAAAAAAATCAAGAAATTAGCTTAAAAGTTTATAGCTGAATTTGTTTGATGAACTTAATGTCTTTCACTTCATTTAGTATATCAGAATCTAAACAATACTACACCCCAACCCTACCTTGATAAGCTCTGGAGTTATCTGCTTTGCTTTGCCACTTCATTAGCTGTCAAGAACAGTAAGTGATATTGCTTTGAAGGTCTTGATTCAGGTAGATGAAAATGTTCTCGTTGCAAAAGTACTAATTATCAAAATACTTGAAGTCAAAAGAGGATCTATCAAGGGAGGCATATCATCCATATACATACAGTTGGTTATCATCTTTGTAGAGATCAAAGAAGGAGAGAACATTCGAACTATCAGTAGTTCACTTGCAGTGTTCGGAGGAAAGGACACACGTTGATTTAATATACACTGCAACAGAGTTATCATTGACCTTAGAACTCGTTCCTTATAATCATGTGATGGCAACAAAATAAAAATAAAAGATAATACATTCTTTCTCAAAGAAACCACCATAAAATATAAAAAGATGCAAGTTTTAATTTCTTTGTTTCAGTAGATTCTTACTCTTCACCTTATACTGTTTTTGTGGTCCATCTTTTCTTAAATGTATTTTTTTTTCTTCACAGTTCTACCATGAACTCCCCCTTTAATATAGATGTACTATTTGAGGTTAAAAATGTGGTTTGAGTAAAATTTAATTTTTAATTATCCAGCCTTTTAATTCCTCTCTGGCTTCTATTATACGTCTACGGTTGTTAGAAAACTAAACAGAAACAGTGTACAATATAAAATCTTGAACACTTCAAATAAAAGCTAAAAATATTTCTGTTACATTTATATGACATTATTTACATAATAAGAACAGTTAACCCTGTAACTTTGCTTGGTGAAAGAAAACATAAATGTTAATGAGTGAATGCCTTTACTGGGATGCTCCATAAAACACTAGTTTCTTTTGATGCTCAGTGGAGTAAAGTGTTCCATGAGAAAGTGAGTAGAGGAAAACATTACATATTTCATCAAATTAACATATTAAAGATTTTGGGAGGTTTATCTGTAAGGAAATTTGCTTAAATAAATTTTATGAAGCTCAATGTTTCCCGGCTTTGTATGACATAGACTATAATTTTTTAATATAACAGAACTCCATTTTCAAGGAACATTGCAATATTAATGTCAAAACTTGAATATTAAAAATACAATGAAATTTATGAATAGAGCTGGGATGTTAAAATATTTTGGGGAAAATAGTTTGATGGGAATTATTTTAAAATCATAGACATTTTTCTAGGCTAACTATTCTGAAAAATAAATACAGACTAGTTTCTTTATTTAAGGCAAATAGAACATTTAGAAAAGTGGTAAAATTGGTGTGACAAATATTTTATATTTAATTCAGCTGAAACTGATTTTTTTCTTTTCTTTTTTATTTCAATTGCTTTAGGGAGTACAAATAGTTTTAACTGATTAATTCATATTGTCTGAATAAAAACTTGGATGGTTTCCTAGAATTAAATCATATGCCTAGATTGAAAAATAAAACATATCACTTTATGTTTGTTGTAAGTTTTAAGAGACAGTATTTTAAAAAACATATCTATATCAATATATTTCTGTTCAGGTCTTTTGGTTATTAACTTATTTTGAGGAAAATTATATTTTCATGCTAAAACAGCATGTCTGAAGTGTCTGTGTCAAAATGTCCTCCTTTCTTTGAAACTTGCTAAATCCTTAGAATTACAGTAGCTAGTTTAATTCCACTTTTTGTGCAAGATACTGCATTTTACAAAAGCAGCTGTTTTTCATGGAATAAGTCCAGGTTTTCTCCTCAGGATATAAACCAGTGACCTCATACTTCCAACACAAGACCTATCTATCAGCACTCTTTCTCATGCAAGATTTTCATTATCTAGGATTCTTCCTATGATTGGATCAGCTATATAAAACAGTGTCTCTTTTAATTAGACTCAAATTTGTTCAACTTATACTGAATTTTCATACTTTAAAAAAATTTAACCCAAACTTCTGGGAGAATTGAGGTATATTTTATCTTTCATCAAACTATATATCTTACTAGTCCACAACTTCCACTTTCTGGGAAGTTGATGTGCTTGGGGCAGGGATACCTCCTTCTTCCCAAACAACTTGGCAAAAACAATTAGCTTCAAATAGGCCATCTTTTCCACATTTAGAATTTCTCTTGGTTGAATTATAAATTGTGTCGATTTTCCCAAACAATACCTTAAGGGTTACCAAATGCCGTCTTCTTGACTTGCTTTACTTGTATTCTCTTTACACTCATTGGCTAATTTAATCATGTAGGAGATTAAAGTCAAAAACTTTAAAATATATTTCTTTGCTTGTGAGATCTGTTGAGGTTTTGTTAAAATTATGTTAATAGTCTTTTCTTATATTTAAATCAACATAACATAGTTTTTACTTCCAAATATACTTATAGAGTTAAAGAAGATTCAGAAAGCTCAGTTTCTGAACATTATATTGAACTCTAAGACTGATTTATTAGGGAACTACTGGCAAAATCTGAGTTTGTTAGATCACATGTAAAATACCTGCTGCTAAATATTTCTCAGGCAAACTTGAAAAAGAATGATGTAATGTCTGAATATCTTTAAGTCCTTTTTTTTCTGAAGGTGCTATAATGATTCCAATTTTTAAAGTTTCTAGACAACTCTTTATAATTGGGGCTTTGTAAATTATAACAAGATACTTTTTGTTTTTCATATAATCATCTGAAATCAAAGGTTACTGGTGCATCAGGAAAAAAAAGAAAAAAATGATAAGGTTTGCACTTTCTGACTTTCCATGGCATGTATCTGAGCACAGTACAGCGTTTTTTACTCATGCTATGACAACTGCTTGGTTATTTGGACTCAGTAGAGTTTGATGTCTCTACTGGAAGTAAATCCCATGTCATAAAAGTAATCTCTTGAAATTTTACTGAAGACAGGTAATCATGAAACTCTGAAAGTGTGACGTTTAATAAAACACTACTGTTAGTGCTTTCATATTATTCATTGACCATTCTATGGCTTATAAGCATTTTCAAAATTCTCTGTTAGAGATAATGATTTAGATTATGGTTGCAGAATTGAGTAGGCCACAGAAAATAATAGTTTTATCATTCCATTAGTATTTATTGACTGTAGTGGGTATGAAGTAACTATTTGTAAAATACACATTCCAATTCTACGTATGTGGCATGTTTCTGTGGGAAAGTTTGTATGTATGTAAGTCTGTATACAGTGAAGATACACATGTCAAAAAGACATGAAATGTATGTGGGAAGACTATGGTTTTTACCAGCTGTGTGTTGTAGCTGTAGAATTTTTCTCTATATATTTATTTGAAAGAAAGCCATAGGCCCCCAGCTTGACCTGCAAAACGTTAATCCTTTTAAGAACACTTCAATTTCTTTTGCTAAAGAAATTCTGTATAATATTATCAAGCCAGAGCTGGTTTAACAACACATTCTTATCAAATTCTTACTTTTCATCTCAGCTTTTCTTCTACACTATGATGGAGAGAATTGAAATGTCTGTTATTTCAGCACTGATCTAAAATAAATGTATAGACTCTTGTTTTTCATTTAAATTTCTGAAAAGCTAGTAATCAGTGTTGTCATTTTTAAACTTGGTATACTTAGATCAGGAGATTAAATGTTCTATGAAACTTCAATATTACCTGGAATATACATGAGTAAAAATGCATTCTTGAATTGCAATAAATGAAATGCTGATCATTAACATTCTTTCGAGTATTAAAATTTTCTAATTTCCCTTTACACTGGTACCTCTATTCATTCAAAATTCTTATAGCAATTCTTTACAATGTGTATATTTACATGCAAAAATGCAGGTGTAACTACTAACTATGAACGATGTTCCATTCTGTAAAATGACTACATCTTTTGAAATATCATACTTCACTGTTGAGAGATGAATACCATCTGCAGGGTTCTAAAAGCCTTGAGTTCAGAGCCTGTTGAATACTAATTTGAGAATTCACATACGAGGTTTTGTTGATGGCCACACATTGACTAATACCTATTGAGGTTAAGGGTGCTCTGGATAACAGACGTGCTAGAAAAAAAAGATAAGGTGAATACCACTTTTTTACCTACTCTAATGAATTTTATTTGTATATGAAAATAGCACCAGTCTTCTTTCTGATGACCTAGAGCATATAGCTAGCTCCAGCAATTTTAACATTGTGACTATAAGATATCTTCAAGATTTTTAACTATTAGGGCAATTGATATAAACGTGAACTGTTGTTGAAATTATGCAGAATTAGAATGTCACTATTAATTCCACTCATAAAACACATCTCAAACCTATACACATCTTTCAATTGCACAACTACCCTCCTAGTTCAAGACATTCTTCTCTTTGTGATTCCAAATAGGCTTTGTGATTTGACTCTACCATTCAGTGCATTCCACACAGATCCATCAGGGTACACTTTTATAACATAGATCAAATTACATAACTACTTTGTTTAAAGTTCCTAACATCCTAAGGTATTTCTTATTACACATGGGATAAAAATCTCAAAAGTTTAATGGTCCTCAAGTCTCTGTCATGGTTTAGCTAATATCTAATTAATTACTCTCTTCTTCCTTATGTGTAGAAATAAGGTTATTTTCTGTCTTAGGTCATTAGCAGATGCCATAATTTTGGTTGGAATTTCCCAATCCTCTTCCCTTCTTTTCCACTTTACTAACTTGAGCTATATGCTTAATTTAAAAGTATGAGTACTTCTTCAGTGATGTCTTATCTGAAATAAGTGAAATAAGTCTCCCTGTTAGATTTTCTCATCGCATTTGCTTCATAGCATTTATCATAAGATGAAAGTATATTTGTTTCCTTTTGTGTACTGTCCCTCTCTCCAACTAGATCATAAGTGTCATTTGCATAGTGCCATATATGTTTGTGCCTCTTTGCACCTCCTGTATCTACCACAGTGACTAGCACACAGTGGGTGTTCAGAATGAACTATGAACAAAAAAACTATCAAGATAATTTTAATTGCTAGTTACTTTTACATGATCACTGCAAATTGTTGTGGTGTTCTGAGTTTTAATTGCTTCTCTACAATTTTTGCACATGATTTTTTAAAAGAATATAAATAATTGTGCAAGATGACAGTAAATAAAATTTATAGATTTTCCACAAGAAAATTGTATGTATTAATTTTTATAGATGGCAAGTTTTTAATCAATTTTTATCATAAGTTACAGTTCAGTCAAAGTAAATTTTATGGACTAAGTTTTAAAGTTGACATCTACAAAAGTAGACAATTTTTTCAAAAAGACTCATTTGACTTGCTGGACCTGGAAAATGACTTTATATTATCATTAATTCAAAGTATTTTGCTATTTTTTCAAAGAAAAAAAGTTGTATCTTCTGCCTGCCTTTCCCTCTCAGTGGAAACCCATTACAACAATCTGCCACATAGTGAATAGACAACTTTAGATTGTTTGCCACTGTCTTAAAGGTGGATTATTCTTAAACTTTTAATTCATATTGTAATGCTTGATACAGTTATGGTGATACTAAAGGATTGTTTCTATACCTACGAAGGTGTACATTTACTATAAACTGCTACAACTTGCAAGAACAGCAATTCAGCAATTTAAAAAACCTTTTCAGCAACTATTTTTATTATAAGGTAATTTAAAAGAAGTAGAGTGATGTTTTTGGAAGCACTAATCTTTACAAATGTATTTCTCCCAGAAAATATTACACATAAATCTTGACAAACAGCAAAACACTTTAGATGCAAAACTCCTACATAAAACCCTGTCATTCTGCCCTTGCCTTATTTCCAAGGGAGCTGACATAGTAATTGTGGGGGGAATAAAATTAGAATACCACCTCTTCACACAGTTAGAGAAAAACATTCCAATATTAAGGCAGTTTGTAGTTGGAGAAGCACATTACTTAATGATACTATAATTCAGTCACAGAATAAACTGTCTAAAAATATAGTAAGACTCTTAGCTATTGATGCAATCTCAGGATTAATGCTTCTTATAATTTAGGGCTAGAAAGACCTAATTTTGTTATTAGCTTTAGATAATGACGTATGTGCTAGCTGGGTGTGGACAATTGTGTTCTAATGGGCTTAATAGTATGAGCTCCATAATTTGGACATTTTGCTGTTAGAAAGCCAGGAACAACAACAACAACAACAAAACCATTGAAATCACTGTGAACAAGAGTCCCACAATAGAAAGCATCAATTTCCACACCAGAAATCAGAAAAACAAGCATAAATATCATATACTGGTTCTCAAAATATGATTGACTTCTAAACCTTAGGAGATAATTGTGAGGTCTTAAAATCCTAAGGTATTATAAACTAGCATGCATATATATTCTCAGGGACTATAATAATTCCACATTTATTCTCACTGACAAAATTGTACCAAATATTGGCATGTAAATGCTTAAATATAGACTATTTCAGGAGATAAAACAAAATATACTTATTGAGTTCTAACATATGCCAAGTGTTCATTCATACCGTTTTTAACTTGATAAGATATGTAGTACATTCCAATGTCACTGATGGGAAGACAATTGTTTAATGATACAAAAAACCATGGCTAAGACCTGAGAGCTAGTCAGGACCAAGGCCACATGAGTGTCAAGTACCCATAGGCCCCTCATTATGATGGAACTTTCTGCTTGTTTCAGCAGACTCAGTCACCAGAATTAGGACAAAAGTTTGTTCTTTGCATGAGTAGGAGAAGGGAATACTTTTTTACTAATATATTTTTAAATTAAATCCAGAAATTAAATGTAAAAACACAATCTTAGACTACAAACACTGTCTGCAGCACAAATCATCCCAAGCACACTCATGGGGCTTTAGGTGTCCTGGCTCCTCTACATTGGAAAGACCAATGTTAGGAGGTTTTTATTCTTCCAAAATATAAAAGTAGTTGGCAAGTTCACAAAATAGGTGACTTGAAGTGATGTGTGAAATGATTTCATTGTATAATGTATATTTTCCCTGCATTTGGAGATTGTAGAAATATCTTGATTTATGGAGAGACTGCTAGATCTTTATGGTCTAGTTTTGGAACTGGTGCAGACACAGGACAGACAGTTCATTCATATATAAAATTCTTTGCATACAGACTTTACTAAAGAACAAAATCAAATAGATATGTAAAATGTGAGAAGTCAACTGTCAGGAGAGAGAATATGAATATATTCTGTTTTTTAAACATTCTAGAAAAATGAATATTTAAATTCACTTAATACTGTTATGCTTCATTTTGCTAGCATACTGAGATGAGCTTATTATTAAAGACAACACCTGCAATATGTAAAAAAAACTGCTTAGATATGTAGTAATTTTAATCCTAACCCTAATTCCCAGGTTTGGAAGTTTAGCATAAAGTGTTATTGGATTTACTAAAAAGAAAATGTTTATATTTTGAGTTTAATATTACTGAGTAAGAATATTCCATTTCATATTGTGCCTGTTGAAAACTATAAGTATATACTTGAATAATTTATTTCATACTATTGTGTAGAGAAGCTCTTGCATATTTGAAATTTGTTCCCAATTGCCACTTATGAAGTCTAATTTTTCTCTAATAAAAAAGAATCACTATAGAAACAATTGGATGCTATTACTGTTAGTCGCTATCAGAGTTGATGCTTTATGTATATTGTAGTAGGATTTTGTAAATGTGAATGTGAGGAGGGTGAAGGGTGATGTAGAGGGGCAGAAGTAGCTCGCCCAGCTATAGTCAAAAATGGGATCCAGATTTGCTAAATTTCAGGAATTAGACCTGAGGATCCCTTTTTACTCTAGGGCCTGGGAAGGGGGAGGCAAGGGAGAAAAACTTCACAACAAATCTCAAGAATAAAAATTGAGAGGTGATTCTAGTAAGCAAGTTGCAACTCAATTTGTCTTTTGGCCCATAACCATCTGAATGGGCACTGATTCTTTTCTTTTCTTTTTTTTTAACTTAAAAAAAATAAAGAGATGGGTTGTGCTTTGAATACTTCAAAACACAGGCAGCAGCTTACTTCTGCTATTGTAGACTGTTAGGCTTGGAGGGAATAATTATTGTCAACTTACCTACAAACAACCAGATTCAAAGTCTTAGAGCCTTGCTGAGAAGTTACACATAGGGTCTCAATCGCTGATAGCTTGGAAAGCTATAGCTATGTCTACCCAGTGCTAGAAGACTCAAGAAAAATAGAGAAGCAAAACTAAACACTAGCATTTTCTGGCCAGTAGTTCACACTAGTTGGATTAGATTTGTTATTGAAAACTCATGAGACAGACTCTGGAAACTCCCATACTTAGGGAGAGAGCTGCTACACGGAGGCTGGGACCTTGTGTTACTAATCTTACACCAAAGTCAAGTGATTAATCAATGTAACTGTGGGTATGTTCTTACAAAACTCAAATTCTAAGTAGTGTGCAAGACAAAGATCACTTGACTTTGTTTTATAGGTAAGTAAATAAGACTATTAATGATAAATTGTTTTAACTTGTTTGGCAAGTTGCTTAACTTGCCAAAATCCACACAACACAACAGAGCTAAATTTTAATTCAAAATTGTTAATTCTAAAAAACAAGATCTTTTCAGTGCTCATATGCTTTGTATAACATCATCTTAGATCCTATAAGTTATATTTAGAGGTTAAAATGTATAATTTTAATGATATGTGTATGCATATGTGCTTCCATAGATATGTATACTTTTTTTTTTGAGTAGAAGTCTCATTCCATCACTCAGCCTGAAGTGCAGTGCACTCTCACGGCCATCCCAGTGTCGACCCTCTGGGCTCAGGTGATCCTTCCAAGTAGTAAGATCTACAGGTGTGTGCTACCACACCTGGCTAATTTTTTTTTTTACTTACTGTAGAGATGTGGTCTCACTAAGTTGCCCAGGCTGTTCTCAAATGCATGGGCTCAGGCAATCCCCTCACCTTGGCCTCCCAAAGTGCTGGAATTGTAAGCTTGAGCCACCACGCCCGGCCGATATGTATACCATTTAAAGCATATTTTTGAAAAGCAACACAGTTGGTGGATGACAAGAGAAAATATACACCAAGAGGCCAAATTTTAAAAATTAACTGTCCTTATGTCATATATATGTATATTTGTAGATCAGCCTATAATTTACAGGGACATCAAAGTTAAAATAATGAACTTTGATTACCCAAACTTTAGCTTAAATAATGCAAACATTCTCATATCAAAAATGCACAAAAATACTTTCATAAAATATGAAACTAGAAAAAGGCAGTACCCCTCAGTATATTATTTTGTAATTATTTTTAAATTAGTGAAATAATTAATACAATTAATAGTAGAAATTGATTTTTTTTATACCTCTAAATTTTATAAATTCAGTTTGATCAGTATCTGGGAGAAATTTTATTTGTAAATTAGTTATTCCTTTCTAATTGAATCATTTTTCCACTGGCAATATTTTTTCTTTTTAGATAATTCACATTTATATGGAAAAATGGCAATTCCTTTCACACAGTGCTATTTTTACCAGAAATGATTAATCATAAAACCAAAGGTGAATACTTGTAAAAAATACTTGAATGAAGCTTAGGAACCATTTCTTTTCATTCTGCTTATGTCCTAATTTATCAATAAGCTCACTGACAATGATTATTCTAAATTGTTATTAAAATAGAAGAATGTTTCAGAAAAGCTTTCTAGAATAAATTTGTTATCTTTATATCTAAAATTTTCACATAATTATGAAAAATTAGAATTATATTTAAATAATAGTGGCTAAATAAACATTCCTTTGGGCTTTTACCTATTTTCAAAAATGGAGATAATCTTGTATATTTGCTGACTCTGTTAACAACAATCACAATTGCTAAGTCAAACTTGTACAGGACAGGCAGACTTTAATATAAACACACTTTATCCTAGTAATAACCCTTTAAGGTAGATACTATTATTATTTCCAATATACAGTGAGAAAATATATACGACAAAATTTTTTTACGATGTAGTAAATCACTTGAGAACAGAACATGGATGGTTTGGTGTAAGAATGCTCTTGTCCAGTGCACCACACTGCTTATATGCTTTGAAACAAGGAATTAAGGAAATAACTTTTAAACCATTCCTTATTGCCATGGTATTGGTCTTATTGGTGACAAACAATCTGTATTTTAATATGCTTTGAACACGTATTCATATTGAGAGTCCACCAAGGAAAAATTATTAACATTGTATTTTTATATAAGCTCTAGGGCTACCTTAGAAAAAACTCTGCTATGACAAGAACTCATCAACATCTCATCCAGAAATGCTTTCCTCCCATCTACTCTCAAATGTTAGAGTGATATTTTGAGAGAAAGTAAGGCTACAATAATAATAAGCAATTCCCCTTCTGGGAATATACATGGAGGAACTCAAATCACTCTATAAAAATCACTCTATATCACCTGCACATGCATGGTTGTTGAAGCATTATTCACAAAGCAAAACCATGGAACCAACCGTGCTACCCATCAAAAGTGGACTGGATAAAGAAAATGTGGTAATATACATGATGGAATATTATGCAGCAATAAAGAAAAAATTATGAACTTCACAGAACTTGGATGGATTTAGAGCCTATACTACTCAGTAATCTATCAAATGAAACAAAGTTCTGAGTACCACAAGTACTCACTTATAAGTGGACTTTGAACATTTATCATAATACTATAAGAAAGGGATTGGCAGTAGTGGGACACTGCCAGTGGAGGCAGGTGGACATGCAACATCAATAAGAGTACCCAAACTTTACCTGTATGATGACCACTTATGTACCTAACCCTGAATTGTATCCCATATCTTTAAAATAAAAAAGAAATACTTAAATTAAAAATAATTGTATTTATGTAAGCATATGGGCATTTAGGTAACAACTGATATCAATGAGTCAAAAGCTAAGATTTATTGAATACTTAATAAATTGAAAGAGAAAGGCTTTCAAGTTCTAGTGAAAAATAAGAATTGTGTACGTTAGGTAGATGAGTTTGCTCGTAGCACGATTGGTTATGTACCAATACCTTCTTGATAAAATCCTTTTGGACTTACAGTTTAGCTTTTATTTATAGCAAACCTAAGTATATGTGATATGTGATAATATGAAAGTGGAAGGTGAAAAGTGGTAAGATAAGAAGGTTGAGATGGCTAGCAACAATGTTGAGCTAATGAATGAACAATGTACTCTGTAAAAAATTTCTGTACCTACTTTACTTATTGCTGTATCCCCAGTACCTAGAAAAATTATCATAATATAGTGGGTTTTGAATAAATATCTGCTGAATGAATACTGTAAAAAATTCAAATTTTCTGGTTCATGCATATAAATGACAGAGTAGAATGAGATAATAATAAAAAAGACAGGCAGATCTAAAAATACAATGCATCTTCTAAGACATGGTAAGAAGCATAGAATTTATCCAGAAGATAAAGAGGAATGATTAAAAAGAACCCCCCCCAAAAAATAGAAAGGGAAGGGACCTGATTAGGATTGAACCCCAGAGAGATTCACGTGTTTCTCAAGCTCCCACGGAACATGTGATTGGTGTGTGTCCAGGTGGCAGCTGAATATGGGTTGAAGTCAAAGTGTATGCCAAACTCACAGCCTTCCTCTGAATAACTGGAACAGTGACTTTCTGCTATGATTTATATTGTGTAACCACGAATCAATTGATTAGAGGTCTCTGGCTGAGCTAAAGTCTCTGTTCTATATGCTTCTGACAGGGCCTGGCACTAAAACTCTTTTCAGTAGCAGATACATTTTTTTGTTACTGAATCCTAAATGAAAAGACTAAATCAACTCTCTTAGGGAGTTTGAATACTAGAGACACAATTGAGAATAGCCAACATCCAGACACCTAGAGAGAAAGTTGTAAGAAAGTTTCATGACAATAAAAGTATGACAAGCAGAAACTAATGAAGTGGAGTAGAATACAGAAGAATTTGTAAAATAATAAGAGAAAAATCATAATCTTTTGGTATTGGTTTTTATGTCAGTCAGATATAAAGTTTGATAATTCCCAATGTCTTCATTTTCTAATTCAAGTTTAAAATCACTTCAAGAGGATAAAATAAAAGTTACTATAATATCATTTCTCAAATTCAAGTGGAAGACACAAACAAGAACCATAAATACTGAGAATGTTTGTTAAAATAGCTCAATTCTGAAATGCACTGTAGTAGTTATTTCAATCTTTTGAAATTGGAAATGAATGAAATAAAAAGTGGACCATGGACAAAATCAACAATTAATGACTATGAGTGATTAGAATAAATTGGTGCTAGAGTTCAGTTGTTTTGTTTGATCATATTTACTGTTTTCATTCACATAGATTACATAACTGTATCTCACTCAATACTTGGGACATTACTCAAGAAGAAATAAAGGCACCATGGTTTAAGGTCAAGGATAATTTATATGTAAGTGGAACAAAATTCTGGAATTCCATGTTCCAGGCTGATGCTCAATTATAAAACTTTGCTTCTGAAAAAGGGCAATGAAAAATAAACAAAAAGGTAGCAAGACAAAATAATGTGTCTCTTAGATTGTCATTCCCTATAGTCTCATAACTTTTGTAAAAATCAAACCAAATTGATGGGTATATTCTTTTTCTTTATGCTCGCTTATGATGTGTTTACAAACTCTTTTGTTCTGTTTGCAGAGCACATGCTGGCTTAGCAATCGATTTTCTATTGTTTTAACTTCTAACACTTTAATATTTTGCATGCTGGCTTAGCAATCGATTTTCTATTGTTTCAACTTCTAACACTTTAATATTTTGGAATTGCCAATACATAAATGTACACAGTTCTTTTCACATTAAAGACAGCTAAAGACAGTATATCCTTTTAAAATTATAATTAACATTTCTATTGCTATTAAATAAAAACACTTCTCAATATGGAGAATAAAATAGGGGAAAGTTCTTCATTATTTATGTTATCTGTGAAAATTATGGAGTATGATAAAAAAGGAAATGTGAATGCAAGCCCTACGCCATAATTCTGCCACCGCCACAAGTATTCACAAGTGAAAGACAGTGAGTTATTCTAGGCTACAATTTTATAATTAATAAAATTAGTTGGCCTACAAAGTATCTAATGTTACTTACTATTGTAAAATTTGAGCATTGTAGACAGTTATTATTAATATATCTATATAAATGCCCTTCATTGTAAGCTTTGTTTGATGGAGCGATATATAAGTAGCAATTTTTAAATTAATTATGAGTTTACTGTATTTTAATAGGAATTGTCTTATAATCTTATATATAATAATTATCATATTTATGCTCTTCAGATATTGAAACTAAAGTTTATAATATTGAGAAAGAAGAATTTTTCCCAGCATTTTCTTTTATGCTGTAAAAAAAACCCCAAAAAACCACTTTTTTGCTTTTAGGTCACCATAAATAGTCTACAATTAAGCATAAAATGAACAACACGTTCTTTGGAAGTAAGATTAAATAATGTGATTACACAGTACAATCAATTATGGTAACATGTTAGTGCACATAATAAAGCATATTTACAACGTATGATACTATTTGCTACAAATAATCATTACTGATATCAATTATTTTATATAAATCTTTAGTTTTTCCATAGAAAGATACCACTTGTCTCATTAAATAGCATCATATTTAACAAATATTAAGAACTGAAACTCTTCTTCCAGTCTACCTTTAAAAGTAAAGTGCCCTCATCAAATGAGATTTCCAACAAGAAAAGTAAAAATTTTAAAATAATGTAAAGAAAGAAAGTGATAAATACAAGTGTCACCAAGCACATTGCAATTTCAATTTTCAGGTTGCAAAGATGAATGAGACTTCAGGTGAAAATAGCTTTGTTAGCACAGCCTTGATATAAATTATGGAGGTGAACACAGCCTGATACTCTCAGTCATAGTGATTCATTACTTTCTAGCAATATAATAATTTTTTATAAAACATGCATTGTTTTTATAACTAGAAAGATGGAAAAGATCTAAAACATTAACAGTTCATTCAGAATGTGAAATCGACATTTTGCAATATATGAAATACAATTAAAATGTATATCAAGTGCAGCTACTGTATTTTCTCAAGGTGTTTTATTACATATTGCAGTGACCCCTAAGATGAAATTTGAGAATCTTTTTCCGTGGTGCTTATTATGCTAATAAGCCTAAACTATAGCAAGTATTGTGAATATTTGGATTATTTAGAAAATGTCATTGCACACTTTGTTGGCTATTTGCTATTTTTATATTTGCAAAAAATGTCATGAGACAAATTTTATATGTGCAAAAAAATTTTACACAGAGTTTCCAAATGGAATAGAGCAACTAAAAATCCTTCTAGGGTATTTTGACTGATGTAATTAACTTGTTTTCATATCAAACTTATCTATGTATTAAAATCTTTGATTATGGGTTCAGTTTTTTTCATTTAAAAGTTTAATGGTTGGATCTCCTTGGATGTGTACAATTGTTCCTCATGAAAAGCTCTTGCTGCATAAACGGGTTTCCAAGCTGGAAATAGACAGTGTGTGACTTTATGTTTGCCAAGTGTTGCCATCTTAAAATCTTGACTGTTGAAACAATAACATTTTGGCTGCTTTTATAACACTCATTTAATGTTTACAGTTTAGTAAATGTGCATTTTTATAAACAGAGGGCTTACCTAATTAAACTGGACCAGTGTAAGAACTAGGTCAATGTATTGTGAACAAAATAATCCCAATATGGTTGGGTTATGGAACAGCTCAATTTTTCTCATTGAGTTCTATCGATTTTTGGCAGAGAGAAAAGAAAGAAAGAACAGATGGTGAAAGAAAGAAATTGAGCTGCCGGTGATGGAATACACTATCACACTGAATTATAAAGAATGGTGCTCCAATCCCTTGAATAGTTATTTCAATTGAAACACAAAATCAACACGTACTGCTTATTTCTGAAGCAACAGAATATTTTCAGCAAAAGTGAACACAGACATCAGTTTCAAATTGTAATCAACCAGCGTTAAAATGTGATGTTATATGAAGGGGAAAGGTTGTTTTCCGTAGTTGGCTTAATGACACAGATTTTAATTTCTCTGCTTAGGTTGAATGGAGAGAGACTTATCCTTCTTCACTGACAGTTTGAGTGTTCAAATCTGAAGGTTTTATGACACTTAGAAATAGGTGAAGCTATATATATGTAAATTACGTATGCATATGCCAACTAACACCTTTACCCTGGTAAAAGATCAGAAAGTATTCTACCTTCAAGTATAGAAATATTCATTCTTTTCAAAATAACATACAGATGCCAATTTGAAATAATGTGAAGTTCATTTCACAGATATTGGTGTCCATTCTATTGTTTTACATGTGTCTAGATAACTATAACTTGGACAACTAGGCAGTAGTTGCTTATAAGATTTGTAATAAACCAATTAAAACAAATATAAAAGTACTAATCAAGAAATCATAAGCCTGATACTTTATATGAACTGTTTTGTTAGCATTAAAAATGTCATATTGAGAGAACAAAAGTATTTGAAGACTAAATATTTTAACATTTTAAAAAACTAAACATTATATTTTATTCTGTTTAAATAGAAGCATAATCATACTGTCTTTTGCACTTGTTGTATCATGAGACTAACATTTAGACCATATCAGGCTGCTTCAAAAAAGGGTCAAAAAGAGAAAGAGCAGCCATTAATTTATATGTTCAAGTGGTAAAGGCAGGAAGCTAAGTGATCAAAAGCAAGAGTTCACCAAATTTCATACACAGTCCTTTAAAGTTTGTATTAGATTGTGTCTGTGTTCATTTTTATACATCTCCACATTGTTAATCATTGGTATCAAAATGACCTTGGGTATCTAAACATGTATGTGTATTATATTTATAGGCACATACATCATTTATTAGCAAAATTCAATACTTTATTTATGAAACTAAAGTTTTAATTTCATATACAAAATATCATCCTTTGGATTTTGCTTTTAACTATTTAAAGATGTAAATACTCTGCTTATCTTGCACATTGTACAAATATAGGCAACAACCTACATTGAAATGAAACAAAAAAACTCTCTTTTGTTTCTGAGATACGTACATAGAAAAGTTTTGAGAAAATATTAATCAGTTCTATGACTGGATTGTGAATTCACTTGTGTCTTCATCCACATGTAAAGGATAAGTGTTTGTTTCTTCTAACACTTAAGGACTATGTTTTCAGAGGAAAATTACAGTGAGAAACAATTATTTTCTTAATCAAAATTATAGTTATTATATAATATTTTAGTTATTATGTTTACCCCAAGTTTTTCTCTTGTGGATCTATTTTTGTCATATCATCTTTTAAAATATCATTTCTAATAATAAAAAATTAAGTCTTTTCCACTGAATCCTCTGAACTATCCTGAAAAACTTTGACAAAAATTGAGATTTTATTTATTAGAACAATGTAGTCAAATACATTTCAATATAATAGAGAAACGCAGCATGACACAAGTCTCTACTCAGCTACTCCATGATGCCAAGCATTGAGTGGTAAAGAACAAGAAAAAACTTTGGAACCTTTACATTCACCAAGTCCAAGTTGCCAGCATTGTTGGGTTAATATTTGGAGGTTAGGAAGGAATTTATGGTGTAGAGAATACATCATATGAATCATAGAAATTTTGCATTATTTCAGTCTCAACAAGCCATAATATAAAAGTGTCACTTGAGTTTTGCATTAAATTTTATTGAAATCCACAATATAATACTAGTTTGTATGCTGAAATAACTTAAACATCAACAAAAAAACAGAGGCATGAACTATTTATTTTTTCAACAGTTACTTTTTATATATTTGTTACTGCAGTATACTTAATTATGTAATGACATTTGATGAGCTATGCACCACTGATGAACTATTCACTATAATTAATTTCAAAAACAATGAAAGTTTTTTATGGAAATTCAGAGTGACTGGAGATCTAGAGTGGAATTTGTATTCTGGGTCCTAATTGTTCATTTGTATGTATAATCCAGATGCTTAGAAAAAAAGATTTTACTTTTTTCAAAGATTTTAGGTACTAGTGTGTGTTTTTAGTTAGGAAAAGAAAACCAATCTCTAGTCAAATTCTTGGAAACATAATATTTCTAAAATGTTTAACATCTCATCTCAAATAGCTATAATTAACAGCAAGAATGTTTAGCATTCTGTGATGTCATTGCTAATTTTTTAAAAGTGTTTTTCTACTATAATGATTATGGACAACTTCAACATTGCAGTCTTTGAACAACGATCTCTCCCAATTGTCTGGAATCAGATCTTCAACCAGAGCAGTGAGTAAAATTAAGAAGGGTCTTTGATATCCAGCAGACATAAAAAGTCTAGCTTTTTCTGTACTGCTTGTTCTGCTTTGAGCCTTGGTTTCTCCATCTGTAAAGTGATGGGAAATAACGTTCACTTTCTAGGATTGCTGCAATAATTACATGAGATAGATTATATGAAATCTTAGTACTATTTCTAGTTCATAATAAATATGAATTAAATGGGAAATATTAATACTATTTTTATCATCACCATTATTTATTGCAAGTAAAGGACTTATCTTTTTTGTTCCAAAGGTCTTTTTTGTATTTTAAATCATTGAAAGAAATACAATTATATTTTTAAAATATAGAATAATCTCACAAACTGAGGAAAGCCAGGAACAAAAAGAACAAGTTAGTACTTTTTCCTGAGAGGCAGAACTAATAGCTGTAGAATGAACTTTCTCCTTCCTAGCTTTTGTCAGACAAAAATTTTTCCTATTTCTAAGACATCAAAAAGCACTCTGAGTGCTATATGGGTTTTCAGGTACAAAGTTACAGACCATCTAATAGGGATTAAGAAACATCAAAATCTGTAACAATTTCCTTTAATATCAAATACTAAATTGTATATATTTCTACTTTTTATGTAAATTTGAGAATTTACTTTTTTAAGTAATATTAAAAACAATAGTTTTAGAGCTATTTCAAACTGGGGTAGGCATCAACATCAGGGAATACCAATCATTCTCAGTAAGAAGGAATAGAAAAAGCAATCTCAAGTTGATATCCAGTTGCATTACCTAGTCAAGTTGGGTGTTTTAGCATCAACTGCTCTTGCTTTGAGGCATGAGGGTTCACCCCTAGGAGGTAAATGTGCAAGTGAGGTAATCAGCAGTCTGTGTCATTTGAGACACGGGATCACTGGATCTAGGATTAAAAAGGGGAATTTTCTAGTAAAAGAAATTCTGTTTCCTTCTTTAAGTCAACTGGATGTCTTAAAGGCAGAGCATGAAACAAACAGATAAATTATTTTGGTTATCTAAATGATAGCTGGCATATTAATTGACTGGAAACCTATAGCAAACTTTTTTCTTTTCTCTCTGTTATTACATCCATTATTTTGAATAGAGCAATCTGGTAAACATTGCATCAGCTGTATTATATACATTAAAATCTCAATATATGAATCCTAAGTGTCTGGAAGTAGGCACAGGAACAGAATGATTCCACAAAAGAATGCTCTGAAGTTTTATAGTAGTTATTATTTATGGTTCTAGCAATTCACCAATACTAACAAGCATTAAATTTTCACAGCACTCTTATCACTTTATTTGGCATGGGAAATGATTATTATTCTAAATATACAATTCAAAATTAAAATGTTTGATATTTCTCTTTCTAAGAATAATTATTTCTTTTTAGTGTCTCCTCTTTTTAAAAATCTTGTTTCCTGGAATTTATAAACTGTTTAGGATGCACTTATATTTCAGGTAATGCAAACTTCTGATATTAAATGTACACTAAGTGGTTATTCTGTCGTATGTTGTAAATTGCCAAAGCAATTTAAATAAAAGCCTCAATTAGTCTGAATAGTAAGAACTTTTAAGAAAAGGACCAGCCAAGTCAAAAAATTATTATCCAAACTTGAATAAAGATCAGAGGGGTGTAAACATGTTTTCTATTGGGATTTCTACCACAAATGATTCCCTTTTCCTGTATTTAATGGAAAACATACTATGAGTTTGATGTATACCTATCAAAAAATCATTTATTATCTTCTAAGATGTACAAGCATATGTATTTATGAAAGATGGCATGGCAAGCCACAAGGGTATTAGATTAATGCCTAAAAGTGTCTGGAACAGTGGCTTAAAAATGGCCTTAAAATCTGAAGGATGATAGTTAAAAAAAAAAAAAAATATATATATATATATATATATATAAAACAAAACAGTATTGTAGACCAAGTGAATAGCTTTACATTTAAGACTTAGGAGTATGTAAGAATGTTAAAATATTTTTAAGGATTTAACACAAATTTCAGAACGGATATGGAGAAATCTCTGGCATTACCTGCTCAAACACATTTCCCCGCCACTCTGACAATATTAGTTTGTGAATTGGAAGCAATGATTTTGAGAAAAGTCAATAATTCGGATAACTTACTCTGGAGTCATCTTTCTAGTAGAATGCATTAAGTTGAGTGTGTACAACATGTAATTTCAATAGTGAAGATGACTGACTCTGGAAACCGACAAAATGGTACCATATAAGATTTCTTTTCTTGTTGCATAACAATGCTTGCCTTAAGCCATAAAATTCAGTGGTGTTCTCTAGTCTCCTGGACTTATCTTTGGAATAGTCTTCCATTATTAGGAACACCCAGGGAAAAAGTTAAGAAAATACTACTTCATAAAGTCAAAAGGGCATGGTGAGGCATGTTTACTCAAGACAAGCTCAGTCTCTTTAAATGAAAATCACTGAAAGAATAAACCCATAATCCAGTGGAATGCCTTTAAACTGTAATATCAGAAGAGAGTATGAAAAGAGGATATAGCACACAGCATTTATGTAGCTGGTGTTCCTCATGAATTGTATTCTGATCAATTCCATATCAGAAGTCATGTTATAATACAGATAACTGTTATCTATATTTGGTTCTGTAGGAATGCCACATGTCTCATTCTCTTAAAAGATTATTATATAAAGTTATCACCTTGGCCCTTCAGCTACAGCATCTGCCCATTAATTCTTTATGCTTAAAGAAACCATGTATTGTCAAGCACAATTTCAATAATAAATGAAATTTAATGAGTTTATGGGAACAAATTATCATTTGGTAATAATGATAATTGACATTTATATTATATTTTGTTTTTTACAATGTACATTAAAAAAAAACCCCACTTAATTATTTTTCTATTCAACAGTTATGATCCTCTATGAAAGTTTAAATAATTTAGAATGTATCTGACATGCATGAGAGATGTAAGAAAAAATAAAAGTGTTAACTGATTTTTTTTTTTAAGCAAACATTTCTCTTTCCCAATCTCATATCACAGCATTTATTTTCTCCTCTGGATTCTACTCTTCTGAGTTTATTTACTCCCATCCCTTTAGTTGTCCTGATAAGGTTCTGGATAGATCATTATATCAAACAACTGTGTTGTTAGTTGCAAGTTCTGGAATATATAGCCATCTTGCTATATCAAATCTCTATTAGATACATCTTTTTATATACATCTTATACATCATCAATATTTTCAGAAGACAAGGAAACTAATATAAAGTCACCACAACAATTATTGTCTACTTCATCAAGTGTAGCCACACAGAATGAAATGATTATTTAACAAAATGGCGACTAAATACAATACAAAGAAGTTGTCTTTTTGTCCCTCCCCAAACATAGCTTATGTATTTACAAATTTGCTCACATGCTTCTTTCAACTCTTGAATTATCTTACTTGTACTGTTCTTCCAATCCTTTGTGAATAATGACTCTTTTGCTTGTTTACATTCCTTATCTGTTCTGCACTTTCATTACTTGACTTGACACATCATATTGTGAAGTATTCTTATATTTTATATTAATATCTAATATTTACTAAGCACATACCATGCCAAGTAGTTTGCTTAATATCATACATTGCACATTTTAAAAGGTGCTGTCCATTTCTCATGTAATCTACATAACAACAAAAGAAATAGATCTTATATTATCCCTATCCCACAAATAAATACTGACTTGTAGTGAGCTATTGTCCAAGGTCACACAGACAATTATGGTCAGATTTGAGTTCAACTCTCTATGATTAATAAACCCATGTTCTTCATTACTATACTGATCCAAAGAGATTGTAGTTCTAAACTTGGTGTCTTACACCTAAAATGTACTCAAATACGACAATTAAAATAACAATTATTGCAATTCCACAAATTATTTAAATATTTTTTGTTGGAAACTAAATGTGAAAGAGAGAACAGACTGCTACTAAATACCTCTTTTGCAGCAGTATTGTGTGCTCAGAGAAATCAAGTTACTTGTCTATGGCTATTTAAATAGTACCTGAACTTATACATTTTCTTAAACATGCCTAGACAAAGTAAAATACTTAACATTTAATGAGATGCCCTCGACATTTTCTCTCTTGCTTTGTACTTATTCTACTTCCTTTACCTGAAATGTTCTTTATTCCCTCTCTTTCTTCCATGCCTGTCAAAAGGTTAATTGATGTCCATCTCAAATGCTTCTTCTTACATAAAGACTTTCCTGATCCCTTGTCCCACTGTGACATCTCAGTTTTCTGAATTCTCAATCATTTGGTGGAATATATATCATTCTGTGCATTTGCCCAATAATGTGTGTTTTGACATGCCTGACTACCTGCCCCATGAGTGCAAACTCTTTAAGGTAAAGAGTATGTCATATTTACCTGTGCATATCCCATAATTTATATTGCACTGCATTGCTTACTATATTAATACTTACTAGCAGAATGTTCAAAGATGATAAAGAGTCATTGACCACTGATATGTTCAGATTTTCAGAATAGGCTCCCTTTGACTCATTTTCTGCCACTCTACCCTACATAAGGTCCAACAATTTGCTGCTTCTCAGATATGCAGTACACATTAATGCCCCATGTTTCCAGATGGTGTGTTCTCCTCCATGCTTCCTTGCAAAATTTCTCATCCTTACAGGTCCAGCTTAATTTTCACTTTTTGTAACACTTATTTTTCTCATGGTCAATAACATATCACAGCATAATTAATAAATCATTGTCACTTTTGAACTTCATAGCATTTTGTTTTATATCTAAATGATAGACTAATTTGCCTTGTCATTGTGTGGTATACTTTCTTCAGAACTCTGATGTGAAGTCTAGAGAACAAAGATTAATTTTATGTGTCTTCCTACTCCTAGTAATCATTACAGTGATTGGTGTACAATCATATTCAGTACATCTTTGTTCATTTGAAATGGATTTACAAGTTTTAAAAGAACAATTTCTGGATGAGAAAAGAGAACAACAAGTAAAGATGCAAGAGTGCAATAATGTGAAGATATACACAAAGAGTAATCAAAGTTACACTAAAATCCTAGGCCAAATTACAACAACCACAACAACACACATATACACACACGGTCTCAGTGGAATAAATTTTCTCTCTTCTAGAACTTTCACATCAGGTATGTTTAGTCAGTGCTTCTTTGCTTAGTTCTTCTGTTCCTGGTCACTATTTTTCACCTTCCTTCCCTCTATCATTGCTGTATGAAATAAACTCCAAATGGCAATTGGCATTTGTCTTGTAGATTGTGGAATAAATCCTATCTTTAAAAGTTTTATATTAAAAAAATTAGACGAATAAAACATGAAGTCATAAATAGTCTGGGCTGATTCCTAAGGGTTAAGTTTCTTTGCAAAGAACTGCGTCTTTTAACTCCTCTCACTTTCTGGCTTTAGCCTGCTGAATGGGGGATGGCATGTTAGGTTTGGAGGGTATTTATTTATTTTAAATATAGGCAACATTTACTTAGATACTTATTATAGTGATTCACTTCTTGGTTCCCTTATGTAAATATGTTAGAATAGGTGAACTTTTGTTGGTTTTATTTTCTTTCTGTCTTTTAATAAGAAATTTGGAGTGCAATGGACCTAATTTCAAAAGTCTAAAAAATAGAACCTTGAACTTTTCATTGAAAAATTGGCAAGATAGTGTTTAAATGCTCATCTTAGATTTATTTTATTTGCTCTTTTTTTCCCTACCCAGATTTGGTGTGTATTTGTGCATGTTTTGTAACAATACTTTGAAATTGTGTTACCTTAATAACCAGGTTTACATATAGTAGATGTTAATATTTTAAAGTAGGTAGAGTACTGTCATATTAAAACCAAAAGTTTCATTGAATTTGAAGAAAGGAAAACATTTTTTTTTATTACATCTATTTTCTTTTCAAGGAGATTTGATTCCGGGTTACATGTTCAAAATTTATGAAATGTTATGAAATATGTATACATATATATGAGTAGAAAGAGTAGATTATAGGCAAAAATGATATGTTAAAAGAAAAAAGGAAGAGGGCTATTTTTAAAATAAAAGTTAACTGTAGTCAGTCTAAAATGCTACCATTGGCAAAAGTAGTTTTTCAGAGATATGCTTATGTAATTATGTCTTGCTACAGCTACTTACATTTTAATAATTACTTAAGGAAAAAAATATTTGCTTTTGAATATTGTGTCCTAAAAATATTGTAACAGCACAAAATAGAACTATATTTTACATTTATTGGACTTTACTAAGAAAACACTAGTAGTTTTACGAATTCATCACTGATTATTTTTACATTTATGCTACTATTAAAAAAGTTGCTGTTTGTGATGTGGTTATAATTTATAACCACAGACAGTCTAAGTTTTTAAGCTAAAACTATACCTCACCTTCACATATCATTTACATATACTGATTGTTTCCACATGTCTGGCATAAGGTAAAATAGTTTATGAGCATTGTAATACAGCTAAAACCACAATGAAATAAAATTCATCTTTGTCTACAGTACCTCAGAAATTTATTCATGTTGCTGCATAAAACATTTTCCAAAAGAATTCTGTCTTCCAGAAAAACCCTATAAAGGCTGACTGTGGTTAGTGTCACCTCCTTTCTAATGATGTCTAGATTTCCCAGTCTGGCTTCCAACTGTCTTCTGTTAGACAAAAACCCCTTTAAGTCACTCTCAGCATGTTCTTCATTCTATTTACTAGCTTCAGACGGCAAGTTTATTTTCTTGAGTGACTGAATATCCACTTTCCTGCAAATGGGCTATTTGCGACCACAGGTGGTTCACAGAATTGGTCAGAAAAACTCAGACTTTATATCTACAAGGATTCATTCAGATTTGGGGACATATGAAACAGACATATTGTGTTAATTCCTATGTGGATTCAATACTCCTTAAGTTGTCATGAAGGATGCTGTGTCTTCATGGACCAAGTCATAACAAAATAATATTCAAGGTAACCCTTACACCATTTGAGAGGATATGCTGTAAGTACAGGAGCAAATTATACTAGTCATTTCCTGGTTAGTTTTACTGAATATTAAATGACTGACTTTAGTTCATGTTGAAAACATGAATTGGAACTTATAGTCTGTGAGATGCAGCCAATTCTTTCCTCAAGAAACAGGTGCTTCCTTGCTTAGCCTGGCTCAGAATGTATTCAGAGCCAGAAGACCTAAAAATCAGGCCTCCTTTCAGCCTCATCATTAACTTCATGCATACACTCATGCAGATTCCATTGAAATGAGACCTAGGTATCCAGTCATAGATTTATAGTCAAGACACATAGCTTCACCTAAACTTAGATGAAAGCCTGAAAGACATGCTAGTCTCAACTTTCTATTCATCAATTGTTTACTTGAAACACTATCTTTTTTCAAAGCCTCTTCATATCTTTTCTGAGTAGTTGATGTTGGCAAACTTCATGTTTTTAAAATTCACACTATTATGCTACATTTTTTTGAAAGAACCACACTGCAAATAAAACAATTGTGATTTTGTTTGTATTATTACTATTGATGTAATTCACAAAACAAGTAACAGCTAGAGAATACATGCGCGTGAACTCACTCCAAAGGAGCAGAATGCTATAATCTAAAACCTACACAATATTAATCTCTCAAGGAATTAATAGTTACTGAATATCTTCTATGCATAAATCTCTGATTGGGAACCTTACACACATGCTGACATTGTTCCTACAACAGCTTCTATGTGATAACTATTCTCCCACATCAGAAATGAGAATCCTGAGTCTGCAAAAAATAGTATAATGTTACAGTTCCCACACATAGAAAGTGTCAGAGTCAATTCAATGCTTTTATCACTATGACAAGATTTCTTTTTAGTTCCAGTTGCTAAATTTGAAAACTTGATTAATTTTCAATAGGCCAAGAAATAGGTATTTGGGTACTTTAAACATACTTTAAACATGGCATACAATAATAAGTCATAATAGTGCATATTGTCAAATATTGACTTTAATTGAATATGTGCTATCATTTAATACTTTCTAAGAATGTGAACTTTTATTTTTTGGAAATGTGAAAAGACAATAAATCTGGCACACTAGAGACATTCAGTAATTATCTTTATCCATAAGGAAAACTAAATGGTATAAAAATATGGTGTACTATGAACAATGGAGCATTCATTTGGGAGAACATAGTCCACAGTGTGTGTTATGTGTGGTATAGTGCAATGTTATAGACTGAGATCTGTACTAAAGAAACAAATTACTATATCATCACTAATTTCACTTCCTTACATGGAATCTGTTTAAAATAGACTAAATAGGTCCTTTCAAAATTAATGTGCTGATGTTTATTTGGCTGTGTATAAAAACACTGTTATAGAGTAGATAGTTTTCTCCAGTTTGATAGCTAAACAGTAAAGCCAATCAGAAAGTATTAATCTAGGTCTGATGAAACAAGAGTGGACAAAATAGACATTGAACCCTGTCTTGCTAAGTAATTTCATGGGTGCCAGAAAGAAACTATTATTTTTTAAATCATTTGATCTCATTTTGTTGTTATGCTAGAAATCGTAGTTTTCTGGATGAGGTGGCTAAACGACAGAAGTCTCTGTGTTAGAATGTGCAAAGGAAACCTTATTTCTGTACTGAATAGGCACCTTGGGAAGCAAATAAGTCTGAGACTCTATTGAACATGAAGCTCACACAGTGAAAGTAAGAAACTCCATGGCTCATAGTGTGTAAAAATATATCTTGAGATTGATCTGTTAAAAATGAAAGGCGCCTAACTTCCTTCCAAGAGGAACATGAGGATGTTTTATTTTTGAGGATCGGTAATTTTCCCCATACCCCCTAGAGAGAATAAACAGGATTTTGTTTTCAAAAGGATAGTCTTAAGTGAGATTTACTTGGATCAGTCAAGAAAGATATAGATTAAAGTATGTCCCGTTAAAAAGATGAAGAGATGGAGGGTGGGCACAATTCATTTTTTTTTTAAAGGGTCATATATTTCCAATCTGGCTATTGTATTGAGGGAATCTATGTCCTAATCACACCTTGCACCCTGGAGGTGAAAGGAACTGAGAGTAGAAACGTGCATGCCTGTGGAGGTAAGACACTAAGCCCCATGGTCTGGAGTCAAGATGACAAGGAGGCTCAGTGGAAGGGTTGTGCTGCTGAAAGGATTTCTCTTGGCAACTTCTTAAAGTAGCAATGTCCCAAAGAGAAGAGAAGCTTGGTTAAACAGCATTGAACAATAGAAGATGCCATGGAAGGTCAATCATAAATTACAGAAGATAATAGTCAATCCTGAACCACTTAAGACCTGATACAAAACAAAGGGAGAGACTGTCTCCCAAGAACTATGTCCAAATACTGTACTCTTATTTTTAAATTACTGACATTCCAATTTCCACAATTTCCAGTTTAAGGTAATGTTATTTAGAAAGGTAATAGTATGTGACCTTTCTTGTATTTGAGTATTATAGAAACACACAAACACACGTAGATGCTAAATATAAACATATCTACTTATGTACTTATTTAGCTATATACAATTCTGCAAATACAAGGAATTATACTATTATAACCAAAATTCCAAAAGTGACTTTTTTTTTAGTTTGTGTTGCAAGATATCATGAACTTACAACTTTGTCTAATACATTATAAAATGTTCTGATATTACGAGTCTGTTTGTTCTCAAACAACATTTTCAGTAAGTTAGAGAAATATCCTGAATGAAAACAAAGTGCTAAGTGAATTAAAATGTATGCGATATATGACTACATTTAAAGATAGGTGGCATATGACAGAAATACAGAACTAAGAGAGCATTTTCCATCCATAATAAAGCTGTTATATTGAAAGCAAACATATTTGTAAAATAGGAACTGCTCTTTTCACAACTTGTTGGTGAATTAAAGAAATAATAAGAAAAGCTGGAAAATGAGTATTAGAAAAGCAAGAAGTTATCTTTCTAAATTACTATATGTAATAGTTTCAAAAAACCATAATAGCAATGTTTTCTATATTGAATAACCAAACTCAACCTTTTTTTTCCATTTGTGCTTAGAAAGAAGTCAGCTCATGTATTTTATAGATAAATTTCAAAAAGATACAGATAATCTCAAATGACTTTGTGACCACTGTGGAAAATCCTTAAAGTATATGTTCATTGTCCTTTTTGATCTCATATTCAGGCAACTTAGACAGTCTTGTATTAACTCCATGAAGCTTATAGCCTGCTATGCTAATGCTTTAAGTTATATAAATTATATAAAATATATTATTGCTTTTCTAAAAAGAATAATAAAGAAACAGTTTTTAATAGCAGTGACTGCCACTCTTCTCTGCTTTTACCTTCTCACATTTTTCTTGTCATTAAAGGCCCATATTTCTTGTAAACTAGATTTAAAAAGTTATCTAAAATCTTTAAGTAGATAATATAAAACCTTCCTCAGAAGTCCTACTGTATTTACTTGAATTATTCACAAATCTGATTATTCATGAAGAAATCTGACAGATGACTTATGTGGCTTTATGTATGTGGCTTATAACTAAAATGCAAGAAATAAATAATAATAATAATAATAATAAAGTGAGAATAGCTAATGAAAATGTAGATTCATTTAAATTAATGTTTAAGGGATAATAACATCAGAGTATAATTCTTGAGACTTGGGACTAGGTCTTAATCATTTCTTAATACCACTTAATAATTCTAATTTGTTCATAACAATGCTGTTGGTAGTTGCCCTACTGTCCTTTTTTGATGATATTTCTACCCTGCCACAAAAATAACATGTTTTCAAGAATTTTCCATCAAACATTGTAAATTCGTGTTATTCTAAATATCAATCTATAGATCCATACATAAGTGTCCTAAAGAAATTAGCCTGTTATCCTCCTCCACCTCTTAATCAGCATCTTAAAGAACTCAACATATATTTTGTTTATTCACACTTCCACCAAAGATTCCTTCAGTATTTCCTTTCACATTGACTCTCCTGAGCAAGTGCTGAGGATGGAAGTAGATGGATCCCAGGCTGTGGAACTCAAGGCCAAGGGAAGAAAGGAGCTGACTTGGCGATGGAATCCAAGGGGCAATGAGAAACTGTTGCGCTTGATAAGTGCAGGAGAGGAAGCAGGAAAGGCTCTGAAATGCTAAATCTCAGCAAGTTGTCAGAGAGCAAAGCTAGGATTTTCCTAAAAGTGTGGATAATGAAAAATCGTCAATTATTCAAGGATTATGCTCTAAACTTCATTTGGTAGGATTGATTTGTTCTACACAGATGTTCAGATACAATGAGACTGAGAATGAAATATTTTTCTTAATCTTTAGTCACTATTTTGCTTTAGGGTAATCTCACCTTCTTTTCTGGCTGTGTGTTCTGTGGCATGATGTGAGAATAAGGATAATCTGGGTATTTGTCCAAAGGAATGAAACAATATCTCAACCTGATTCCTAGATTCTTCCAATATGTATGCATTGCATATTTCCCAACTTTTTCTTGCAGACAAACAAACATAACTTGGATACTTTCTGACTCAGTCCTGGAACAGAGTTGGTTCAGAAAGAGATACTGTTTATAGAGATGTGAACTCTCACATCCCTTGTGCATTCCTAAATGCCTTCACTAATATCCCCTATCCTGACATCTAGCAATACACTTACATTCTCTACAATATTATAATGTACACTTCTTTTATCATGAGTTAATTTATTATAAATTTGCATTATCTTTGTTCCAAAAAAAATTTTTGTTTCATTAACAGGCATATTTGGGGTTTTAAAATAAAGCCATGTGAAAAAAGCGTACAAAATTGTCCAACAATTAGTGACTCTGTGCTAGCCATTGTGAATTCAATGATGAAAAATAATACATACCCAGCCTCGAGAACCTCACGGCTGACACAACAAAGATGATTCACATAAGTGGTTTCACAGACTAAAGATCTGACGTATTCAATAGAACTAAGCTACAGTTTGTTTGCTGATGACAACCCAAGTGGGTGATGTTATATTTTATCTAAAGACATGTTTATGATTGCAGCAACACTTTAAGTTACTGTAAGGTTTGGTCAACATCGTTTCCCACGCCACATTTCTCCAAGCAAGGGAAACCTAGAAATGCAGGTTTAATGACTCATTCAGGAGATGACAGACTTCTTAAATTTGTGGTTCCTTTAAGTCTTACCCTAAGCTTGTAAAACCAACTAAAACCAAATTATTCTTCATATTTATCAACAGAATTTTATTTTTGCTTATCTTCATTCCCTAATTCAAGTATAAATTGTATATTTTCTTATCCTGGGTTTGACAGACTCCAGCTTTGTTACTGTTTGGAAATAGTGTGTGGATTCCCTATTTATACTGATGTTTATGTCTTGGCAATAGGAGGAGATAGTAGCTGGAGACATTCAGACTTACTTGTGTCAGATAGAATTTATTGATTCTTCCATATGTTTAATTATAATAACAAAATTTTAAAACCTACAAATTAAAATGAGTCATTCTCTAAAAAACATACCAAATGTAATGTTCTAAACTTTACTTTACCTTTTCAACGAACTACTCTGCAATTATAAATAATTGCCATTACATCCACAGGAAGGCGACCTCATTCCTGGTAAGCACACTTTCTATGATGTATAAAATTTAATCTATAGACATGTGAAACTGCTCTTCCATTATCCTAATTGTTGGGTGCAATTATTTCATTCATTTTTTTGTTTTGCATTTTACAGATCAATTTTACGTATAAAGTCTGAGTTAAGATAAAATGCATTTGCGTGTTTGCTTTTTTTACTTATAGCCATAACTTTTGGGGGGTTAAAATTAACCAATAAATACATGTAAGGGGCACATCAATATCTTTTGCATATTTCATTTCAACTAATGTTGCTGTTTTGTGCATGTTACATTTCATTATTCTTATGCCAGTTTTTCCAAGCTTGGCCTCCACACATATTCTGTGTATATTTATCCTAGCAGCCAACCCACTTCTAAACTAATGAAAGAGCTGTCACAAATTGCTAGTGCCACCTATTAGTGGAAGCATAGAACTGCAAATCATAATAATTCCCTTAAATAGCACCTTAGAAGTCGTGAGGGGTAAAAGCCATCCCAAGATTCACACTTGTTTTAATTAGTGTGTATAACTACTACTAACTCCATGCATGGAACTTAGTTTAATATTGTCATAAGTATCATAAATTTTCCTACAACCTTGCAGCAATGGATCATTTATCACAGACTTTTTTTTTTTTTTACAAAGATTTGACAAGAGCACTCACTATCTTAAACTCCCTATCATATAATATAATTACTTTACTTTGTAAATAACAGTTGTTAGATAATGGCCAATTCAAAATTTATTTTATTATTGATCACTTGGAAGTTTTTTCTAATTTAGTTTATAAATTTTATTCAGGGCAAAACCTTAGATTTTAAAATTGTTCAAAAGTTATGGACATATGGTATTTTGACTTTAGGAGTTGTGATTCATAGGTGTGTCACTGAAGTTTAAGTGGGAACAATTGGGATAAGAAGGTAAACCACACAATTTCTTACAGATGATGTTCATGACAACTTTAAAATACAAGCTTCTTAAAGCACACACCTGAAAACATAATACAAAATTTATTGCAAAATACAATTACATATTCACACTAAATGTAATATTCTTTCTAATCAACAGCTTAACATCTGTTTTGCTAGGAATATACACAATCATTTTGATGAATTATAATTTAACTTATTCCTGAGTCTTCAATTACATTAAATCTTGAGTATAGAATTTAAATATAATTGACACAAATCACAATGTATTTGTTAATTTTACTATTTGACTTATGTGTGATAATTAAGTATCAAAAAACAAAGGAAAATTAGATATCATTGGCATATATACCCATTAGTTGGCTAAATACCTGGGTATTTCATGTCACTATCAGTAGAGGAATCTTGGAAATAGTTCATACAAAAGAACAAAATCATAAAAGTTAGAATTGGAAAAATTATCTATTCACAATTCAGATTTATCTAAGCTAATAATGACTGAATATTATTTTAAAAGTTGGTGAGGTAGAGACTTATATAGAATTGTTTTGTGGTCTCTGTTACTTTCCTAATTGCTAACGTATACACTGTTTAAATTATTGCTTCAAAGGCAAATCTGGTTGTTAGCTTTAAGCAGAGAAGCCACAAATTGGAGATTTTCACTAGCCTTCATTTGATATGATCAGTGTTGAATCACAAGATGTGTGATTGAATATTTTGTTTTATTTTACGTTTATTTTGTCTTCTTTTGCCAGGACATACTTGTTGAAAAGATAAATTAGAAGCTCTAGCTTTAAGTGTATTAAAAATTAATATTTCAGAATCAAAGTATGATATGAAACTTAGTAAGTTAAGCATTTAAATAAGAGTCAGCAAGTCAGAGACCTGGTGCCAAATATGCAGTGACTATTTGAGAAAAGGCATTGCAAAGAATGTATAACTTCTTTGCTCTATGCCATATATACTTATATATATATACATATCTCTCTATATATCATATATACATATATATGTATATATATGTATATATGATATTTAGAGAGAATAAAATTTAAAATATGAATGCCAATTTAAATCAATAACAATTTTATTTGTAAGGAATTGTAACCCACAATTTGTAGATTACTAAGATTACTTTCCCAACTATAAAATAAAGTTATGTTATTCCTCTGTATTAAATGTATGTCAACATATATATGTACATATATACATACATATCCATATATATGTACCTCATGTACATATTTATACATAACCATTGTTCTGATAAAAGTAAAGAAAATCTCAGAATGAAGTAAAACTGTTGAATATAAAAAATATTATTTATATTAATAAATTTTTAAGCAATCAATGTTTTAAACAAAGGATAAAGATAGACTTTTTCAAGTTTTACTTCAGAATTTTTAATTAAATAAAATTTTATTCTACTATCAGAAAGCTATATATGAAAATTTTGCTTTAACTGATCATATCATTCTTACAATAATTAAACAATTTGGCTCTGGAAAAAACAATCTTTAGAAACTAGAAAAAGAAAGCCTTTAAAATGTCTATCATTTATTTAAGTGCTATTTACTAAGTCCTCTCCGTGAAGGTAAGGTTAAAATCATTGATTTAACCTTTGGATTCATAGGATCACCATCACATTGAGACTAGCATGTGTCTTTGATTTCTACTAAAACTGAAGTTCACAGTGTCCTGGAAAACCCCATTACATTGAATGATGGAACATTTGTCATTTGTTTAAAACCCAAAACCTAATTTATTTTCTTGTGATTCACATAGGTTTTTCTGAAGACTTCACTGTGCCACATATCCCAAATGGAAGATTATGTGATTTTATGGTATTTCATGAGGAAAGTGAAATTTGACTAGTTTTGTAGAAGAAATAAACAGTTATGCACCAATTAAAATAAAACCACTTTAACACTTAGCTATATTACATACATTTAAGGAAGACAAAAGTATGTCGAGTGAATGTTTCTTAAGGATAATCTCTATGACTGCTGAGATTTACAGAGTTCTCACATTTTCTTCCCCCATAAGGATTCTAAATCAGATTGGTTCAGAGGAAAAGCCAGCATACCCCATTTTTCTAATATTATCATTTCTCCAGATGGTCCTGAACACATCTATTCAATTCCTTTTTCCTAGAAAGTGAAGAGGTATCTTATTAGTTATTAGTTACTTTCCTGTTTTTACTTCTTTTTCTTTTTTAATTTAACATATTAAATCACTTTCATCTCTTACAAGGCAAGATGATAAGCAGAAAGTAAGCAAAGTGATTGTCTGAAACTTCATCTTGGCAACCTGAGCAATGAGAGAGTTAATGGTGGATCTTTGAAAATAAGTGACCATGGGAAATTAAGGTTGGCAGGGATTTAACTCTTCATGAATCATGCTAGAATATTTTTAAGTGCAATGCAGTGAATGTTTTAACTGTGTTTGACATCTAATTAAAGAGAAACAAGAAGTAGCTAAAAAAATTTTTTTCTGTTATACTTTAGAAACAAAGCTCTGACAATTGGCTACCAGAAGCTTGATTTGGCAAAACAATTGTGTATATAGAAAAAACAAGGTAATTACAGATTAATAAATGACATTAAAACATTGCTTGGGTCATTCCTTTATTCTTACTGTTTTTCCTTTCACAGTTTATTTCACCCAATTGCCATGCTCTAGGTATACCAATAGAACTGTTATGTAGCTGTAGGGCAGACTTTGATTTAAAGGAAAGCAGAATAATTCTAGTGGATGGCTCTGCCAAAAAAGGGCTTATAAACAGTGTCAAGTATATACATCTTGTCAATATAGATATTTTGCCTCATCAGACAAGTTTATAGCTTGTGTGTACAATGAAGGGTATTCTAATAAAATGCTATCCTTTTAATTTATACAAAGAACAAGTTTCTCCTCTATAATGCAACATAATCTATTACCATGGAAATAAAATTCTTCCAAAATAAAATGTAATTCTCTATTTTTATTTTATTTTAAAATTTAGTTAGCACTTAGACAAGTATATCCAAATCTAACAGGTTTAAAAAATCTATTTCATGATTTTAAACTTGTTAAACTAAAATTATTGTATATAGTCAATCACATCTTTGAGAACTAAAGTTGCATATAAAACTTACTCATAAGGAACATAAACTTGGATAAAGTAGATTGTCAACCTAAGAATTATTTGATGGTACCATCTCAAGCAGTGAAAATAGGAAACCAAACTGATGAGAATACAGATGCCATCATATCATATACAATGGAAATAATTTAAAGATAGTTACAAAATGTATACATAATAGAGAATTAAAGATTTAAAGGATGCTATTTCCAAAACTTGCATAATAACTACAATTGAAATCTGCTGATGTTTAAAATCGATTTCCAATTTGATACACAAATTCTATACCAAGAAAAAAATATTTTTAATTCAGTGTTTTATCTAACAAGCATTATGTCCAAATAAACACATTTAATAGGTGTTTAATTTTCTAATACAAAGTGTGAAAATTACATCTCTCTTTCTTATTTGAGATCTTCATTCACACTAGAGCATTCAGAAAGAGATGCTCTCCAACATGTGAAAATTAAAGAATATGTTTTCTGGCATAAGAACAATGTACAGTTAGAGAGACATCCCTCCAAACAAATTCCATAATTTTCTTTTATCTTATAGGCTCAAAAATAAGCATAATTAGAGCTTCTCATTGCCCCACCCCCAATACTAGAAATCTGAGAATCATAAGAAATCAACACCTTGAGAGTAAAACTACTTGAGTTAAAACAGCTTAATCTTCAACTCCATTTTAATAATACCTGAGCTAATATCATTATTTTCTGCCACTAAAGTTATATATTTTTGGAATCTATTTTAACATTACTTTATACATCTCTCTATAAAGTCTACAAACAAGTAGAGAATATTTTCATAACAATTCTCATTAAAAAACAAGTACATACATTAAACTGTAACCAAATAAAGTACCATGTGATAAAGCTGTTTTTTCTACTTTCTTAAATTTATGCTTTTTAAAAAAGAGAAGTTCACACAACTACCTATGCAACTAGACAGTAATGTCCCTTCAATTCTCACTGAAGTACATATGGAATCAAATAACATTAGCCTCCAAAGACTTTAGCTTTCCACCAATTAGCCAAATACACAGCCTTTTGTACAATCATAACACACTGTGGAAAAACTAGTCTGTTCTATCCGGTTTATATTCTCTTGGCAAACCGTGATCTACTGCTTATGTTAAGCATCTGATTGTCAGATTTGAACAAACTGAATATTCATGATGAGGTTTAACCATTTAGTGCCTAAAACTAAGAAAATGCAATTCATCATACCAATTATTATAGGTGAGGCATGCACATCTACAAAGAGACCATTTTTGCATTAGCATTTTTTAGAAAATATTGTAACAGAAGTAAAGTCAGAAAAATTAACAGAACATACGATCATAAGATATATACAGATCAGCATGTACCGGGCATGCAGCTCTACTCCACAAATGTGATTAAATGTTCTTTGTTTGCATTTAAATTGTCATATATCAAACAGAAGACATGCTTTTTTTAAGAAAGGGTTTAAATCATCTCAGAAAGATAGGCATAATCACATAGGTTTCCCAGGTTAAACTAAAGGGTTGATGGTTTAGCTTGGGGGGGGGGGGCGGCAGTGGGCATTACAAAGCTAGTCAAATAAAAGAAAAATAAAGATGTACCTTTGTAGGATAATTTCAGCCTCGGCACATTGTTCTTCCCGTTTTGATAGTTTGCTCTTGCTGTAAGTAATACTCCCCAGAAAAGACAGGCAATCCTAGTCAACCAGCCCATGCTGCAGACGCTGTAGGTCCCTATGCTGCTTTAGTCTTCCTTCCTGTATTGTGCGGCCAGAGAAGTTCAAACAATCTGGAAACTGGAGGTAACAGGTGATTTAGGTCAGTTTCATTCATAAATGCAGACAATCAAGACCTCATGGCAACACTAACACCTCTTCTTCTGTAACAGTCACTGAAGCACAGAAACTTCAAACCCTCCAAAAAAGAAAAAGAGAAAAAAAAAAAAAAAAAAAAAAAAAAAGGATCCGAGCCAGGCACCGGATAATGAGGCACAACTGTTGTGTGGAAAGAAAAAAAAAAAAAAAAAAAAATTAACAAGGGCTGCTGCAGTGGTGCTTAAGAAGCAGTTCCTTTTATCTAAGCTCCTCTGATAGCCGGTGGCGGACTCTAATCCTGCTCCCTGCTTCATTCGGCTCCGGGGAAGCAGAATGAAAGGGAAACAGAGAAAGAGGGAGAGAGAGAGAGAGAAAGAGAGGGAGGGAGGTAGAGAGAGAGAGAGGAACCGTGAGCAGCGCGGACTTTTCCTGTACACATGTAGGGAGAGATGACACAAGATCCCACAGACAGGTTTTCCAACACTCACTAGACTGGCTGACAATGGGAGAACAGGCGAGCTCAACCCACTCCCCTTCCCTCCTGTCACACAACACATGCAAAAAACATCTCGTAGAGATTAGAGCTGGGAGCAGAACCCTCCAGCGTGCCTGTGAAAGGCATGTAGCTATAAATTTACTTCCCAAGGCAAGCGTTGTTTTATAGCCATTTTTGGGTGCAATTTTGATCTAAAAAATCTGAATTCTGCTACCTACAAAATTTACAATTCATGTTCATTATACAATCCTGCTGAACTTGTGCAGTGTGTGTGTATGTGTGTGTGTGTGTGTGTGTGTGTGTGTGTGTGTGTGTGTGTGTATCCTCATCAATATAACTTTAACCACTGAAGGTTTTAAAGCCTTGTTAGAGATCATTCCCTCCTCCTAACAAACCCCCTAGGCTCAATCACCCCCTTTCCCTGCCCCACTGCAATTTCAGGGAAGAAATTCCTAGCAAAGCCCATTTCAACAATCAGTTCAAGACAAATATAGGTCCTTTGAGAATTATAAATTACAACAGGGGATTCTCAAAAGGATACTCAGAATTTAAAAACATCTATGGTTTTCCAGCTTCTGGAATGCTCTGGCTAACGTTTTTAATGCATCACATCTCATTAATTAAAGCCACTTCCCTAGTTTGGGTTTAAAGGGCAATGGAAGATGACAAAGTTCACAAAAGTCCCTGCTGAGTGTCAAGGACCAACATAAAAAGAATATCTCTGTGTCTTCACGAGCTGGTGAAGGGTTACTAAATTTTCTGTGGTACACATATGCATGTATTCAGGCAGTTATACAAACACCCTTATAGTTTCTTCTGAAGCAGGCATGTTATCTTTGGTCTCTAAAGTTTTTCTCTTATTTTTCTTTCAATTTTCCCCAAAGCTGATTTTTTATAAGAATTTTTGAGGGGATGTTGTATAAAAGTTAACAGGACAAAACTTTCTCTTCTTCATTCCCCAACTCTCTCTGTCCTACCCCTCCTTCCAACGCTCCCCACCCCCACGTGCAGCACTTGAAAAGCAGAAGAACTCAACTTCAATAATATGGAAACTTCTTGGCTGAATGGAGAGGGCAATCCTCAAAATTAAAAACATAAACACTTACTGAAAGTGGCTTAGTAGTCTTTTTAAAAAATGATCTAAGCATTGGTACTACAGCATTCATTACTTAATTACTGCAGACCAATAGAGAAAAAGCAGTGCACCCCCACCCCAATGTGTTTGTGAGTGTAGGTGGAGGAGGAGGAAGAAGATGAAGAGGATTTAAAGGGAAGAGAATGGGGGAAGGGGCGGAGGGAGTCTCTCTCTACTTCACTAGATTGATTCATTAAACAGATCTTATTGTATTTGTCAGTTTCCACAAGTCTATTGATCAGTCAGTATTGTTAAGAAAATAAAATCCAAAAATAATGTTGATTTTACTGATTCCCACACTTGTTATCCTGAGTACTTTTCACGCTCTAGGCAATGGATTAACACTACAAATGACAAGAGACTTGTCTGTCTTCCATGGATTACTCTCTATAGACATTCATTCTGCAGAGGAATTCATGTCACTAAAGGATTGAACTAATGAATTATCCTATTGAATCTCACAAATAATTAGTTTAAATATTTTAAATAGTTTCACCATTTTCATTAACATGTATTTTAATTGTCTTAAAATGTACTTTTTGCTCCAGTTTTGTTACCAAAAGTAGGAGACCAAGTTTATTTTTGTCAAAACTAAACAGGGTGAGCGAACGTAGAATTGGATCCATTTCACCTGTGTAATGTCTAATCCCAAAATATTTTTGATGTGTTCAGGAAAAAATAAGACTGTAAGTAAATTCAAATAAAATATTGTTAAAATTGACTCCATGAGGAAGAAAGACATTCAATCTGGATTCTGAACCACAAAATCAGGACAGAGTTATTTCATTTTGTAAAGCAAATAATTTAATGTTGAAGCATAAAATGTAGTAGCACAGACACCCTATTTAAAAGAAAAAACTTTGATATATTCATGTATATTTGATATTTTCCTCAGTCTCCAAATTATTTAGGATTTTTTTTCCCGATGTTTGAAAATGTAATAGATTTACATTCACGTTTGCTTTTCTGCAGATTTTTTAAATTTAAAAAACAGTAAAAATAGCAAATTCTTAGGGAAACTGTCTGTCCTAGACTGATTAAGTTATAAAATCTTGATGAATCCAGCCATACATAGATATTTAAACTGTGATGTTTCTTAATGAAAAAAATAAAGGAAAAAAGGGGGAGAGAGAGAGAGAGAGAGAGAGAGAGGGGAAGGGAGGGAGGGAGGGAAGGAGAGAGAACATGCCTGAAAAATACTTACAAAAGCATTTAGAATATTATTTTTTAACTACTACCTCATTTCACTTTGGTCAGGGATTAATAAAGTTTCTTTCTTTTCTTTTTTTCATATCCCCAAATATCTAAGAGTTTAAGCCTATTTCTCAACTAAAGTAGAAGCAAGGTCGGGTGGACCTGGATTGGTATTTATCAGAATCTATCAGAATCTGGCTGCATGTGTGAAATGTAGATCTTAATCCACGCCTCCAAGGATTATTTCTTATTCTAAGACTCCGTGGCCCAAGGTATGAAATGACAAAATCTGCTGTATTTGACACCATAATCATTAATTTTACTGAATCGTTTACTATCTTTTAAAAGTCAGAAATACTATGTTGATCTTTTAACACTGAATTTTATTTAAGGTATAAGTGAATTATTCTCATTGTTTTTTCCTCAAAGCAGTCTATTTTCGATTATTTTCTAACCCACAATCTACATCATATACAGTAAGTAACTGTATTTGTAACTGAGTTCCTAATATGTTCTAAAAGTTCAGGTTTTCAAATGTGATTAAATCCTGTCATGGAGTCAAATTTGAGCAGGTGTTTAATATGATCATGTTGTTGTATATGTTTCTGTCAAATAAATCAGTGGTTTTTAACCTCACCCTGCTCCATATTGAAATGGAGTACTAAAATTTTTAAGAATGGCAATTCTGGGTAGCATGCTTGATTTTCTAGGAAAACAAACTTCCTACTTCACAACAGGTTAATTAACTCTTTTATTTTTAAATAAAGACTTGTGTAGTTTTAGAAAACATATTAAGGTCTTTCTCCACCAAATATACATATTTTTGTATTTTTTCATGTATTGGATGAAATTAATGTGTGTATTTTTTAAATGTTGTTCACTGTCTGTATTTTGTTTTTATGAAGCAAATTTAGATAGCAATAAAAATTGTAATTTAAGGACAGAAATTGTATTGTAATTTGTAAAATAGTATTCTAAGTACTTTCCTAGGTTGTAAGTATACTGATTGTTTCGGTGAGTACTATGTAAAACACATGCAATATTTGTGCATAAAAGAATTTAAGGAGAAAACATGTTTTAGATGTATTTCAAAGATTAAATGGATAAAATGAATGTACTTGAAATTATGGAGCACTTTGTCAAACAAGCTTACCTTTCCCTGCAATCTTCTCTCACCCCCATTTTATTGTGATAGCTAGAGGAACTCCTCAAAAGTGTGTGCCACCCTCAGAAGAAGATGACCTCTTTAAAGGAAATTACTGACTTAGGAGTTTCAGAATGAGTTGGTTAACCAGTTCTCCTAAGAAATAACACCAAGAAGGAAACCAAAATTAAAAGCAAACATTTCAATACACTTCCCAAGGTATTTTTCAATTGAGTCATGTAAAAAGCATATATTATTTTTCACTCAACATCTGTTATTTTCTGTTTTTTTTTTTTTCAAGGGATGCTTCATTAGTATTTGAGAAAGGCACATGATCAACGGAATTACAGTAAATGTCATAGTCGAACATTTGCCCTTGCTCTGACTTCTCATGTTGAAATTCATTTTTAATGAGGGTTTTTCTAGTACAGGAAATTTGAAACTTTTTCCTCTAAAAAAGAATTGTGTGGGTGAAAAAAAAATCTTTAGAAGATCAGAAGACATCCTATTAATTGGAAAAACTAAATAGTTGATGTATTATTCATTCTACCCAAAAATGTTAGTGATTTAAGAACTACTGCAGTCGCCACTGGGAACTGGGGGTAGCAGGTTAAAAGCAATGTTTAAGAAATTAAGTTAAGCTTTTCATAATCTGACCCTTACGAATGCTTTCAGTGTAAGCAACATGTGAAAGAAAAACTTAAGAGAAGGAATTGAGAAAATGCAAAGGGAATTCAATCTCTGGGGAAGCATTAACTCCTCCTTCTCTCTTGACCCTCCCCCGACCATAAGTAATGATTTCAGTCAAACAAACTCTCCCCTTCTCTGGAATGAATTGGTAACAGTTAAAAAAAAAACAAAACAAAACAGTTTTGCGTTTTCCTATTTACTGTTGTAACATTAACGTTATGATACTTTAAGGCAAATAGGGCCTCAAAAATTACAGGAACGGTCTTTTAGCAGTGAAGGTCCCTTTCCTTGAGAGTTTGAGGCATGGAGTGGGTAGGTGAAATTTTTGGTTAGTAAGTTGAGTGGGGAAAGGAGAAGAGTAACAAGAGGAGAGATGCAGGACGTTTTGTAAGTTATGATTAGCCTCTAAGTTGCCAAAAGTGGCTAAAACCCTGCTATAGAAACGTGATTGATTACTTCTATGGTCTCTGTTTTCTTTTATCTTCTTAAATTCATCACATTTTTCAACATTTCAGAATGTTTTAAAGATGGCATTTTCTCTTTGCTATTTCTGTTTAAGGAGCTTGTCATCACTACAAGTTCTTTATTATATTATATGATGAATGAATGCAGTGTTCCTGAATATTGATATATTAAAAAACAATAAAGCACTGAAAATACCTGGGTTTTTTTCTTAAATGAGCGTCTCCACCTCAACTCAAATGGAACAAGAAAGTTTTCAAGTGAGACAAAAATCTCATTGTTAATACTGATCAGTACAGACTAGGCAGTGAGGAGGAAAAAATGAGGCATCTGTGGAATACAAATGAAATGAGCAGGTTGGCTGGAGAGCGTTTCAGGATGTGAAATTATTAGTCACTTGCTTTCAGTAAAGGCAAATCACACACCTTTTACAGAATAAATAAGCAACTCTATACTAAATAAACAAAGTGAAGAAACTAGGCAATATTGTTGAAAGGACTACTTTACATCTGACTCACGCAAAGCAGATGCATAGAGTTCCCTTTTGTTATCCACTGAAGAAGAATGTTGCACCTCAGATGGAAGTTTATTGCAGTCTCTATAGTCTAGGAAAAGGCCTTTTTTCTTTGTTTTAAATGTTTTTAGAGTTTGAAACTGATAAAGATAGAGAACAGAAATAGTGAACCCTAGAATTAGAGCTCCTTAAAAGTATTTATTATAATGGTAAAACCAACTGTTTGGGGGACAGTGACTCCAAAACCACAGTGCATTTTGCTTATCAAGGGTGCGGATTTCTCCAAATTGCAAAAGTTAGAAAAATAAAAACTTCCATTATTATTTTTATTTTATATTGTCTCAAGTGTAAAACATCATTTAATCTACTTGATGCCTCATCTTATGCTTTCTTTTGTGGTGTGGGGTAGGATTATAGTACAGTTTTATATCACTGCTTTGGCTACAAAGGCAGCTGTCACCTTGTGAAGATTAAAAAAATGCCTCAGTTATTAGTCAATTTTTTATTATTAACACTGATTTGTAAAAAATATATATTTACCATTTTTTCTTAGAGCATATCCATAGAATTAATCAACATAAACCCATTGTTTTCCTGCTGTATAAAGGAGAATAGAAATACCATCCCAAATGTCTAGCTTTGAATCTTCTTACATTAAAGATTCAACTTGAAAACATTTGACTTGAAGACTTAAGTGACAACGAGATTATTCCCCTCATTGATTTTTTTTTAAGTTTATACATGACTTTGGTGACTTAAAGTACTTTAAAGACCCCCAAATAGCTAATGCAATTTTATAACTTTTTTTGAGAGACAGAAATAAAGTCCACACTATCTCACTGTGCTCTCACACAGTTTTAAACTTTATCTCACTTTAAGTTTTCTTAATGGACGACCATAATATGCTGATTATACCTGAGGGGAGAGGAAAGAAGTTTGTTCTTTGGATCTGTAATTTTAAATGATGAATATATTTCTCATTGCAATACATTGTGGAGATGACATTTGATATTTTTGTTAGAATTGTTCAACATGGTAACCATAGTTAACAATATATTATAATCTAGAAGAATGCTAAGAGAGGGGATATAAAGTGTTCTCACCATAAAATTGATAGCCATGTGAAAAAATGCACATGTTAATTAACTAGATTTCATCATTTTGCAATGGACATATACTTCAAAACAATATGCTATACATGGTACATGCATCCAATTTTATCATAAATTTAAAACAATAATGACTGGATATTTTAGTGGTCTCAATTGACTTATCAAATAATCCATACATTTAATGATGCTGGAAAATCTATTTTTGTTTTGTTAACCCAAAATGACAAACACTTAGAAAAATAAGAAAACTAAAATCGAATGAATCTAATTAAATATGCTAATCTATTTCTTGGGTTGCCAAGGAGAGTTTATAGGTGCTTGCCACAGTGATCAATCCAGCACACCTAATTTGGTTCCAGAGACACAATTTTAATTATACTATTTCTACTCTCTAAACAAATAATCTTTGAAAACATTTCACTTATCACATTTCTTGCATTGTTTCTTTTATATTTACCTTTTCCTTCAACAAAATTTTGAGATTTTTCTATATCCCAGTCATTGTGATTTATAAAACAAATTCCAAGTTTTTTGAGGATATTAATATATATTCCCAGTAACAAGTGTTCTAATGCCAATTTATCTCACTTCCCCCCCTACCATGAGTCATATAAATGATATATAAATCTTTCTGTATATATTTTGGCATAGTGTGCTTTAAAAAAAAATATGCCTCTACTGCTATATTCTTTTCATCAGTTCCTGTATCTTTTTTCATCCCTTCTAGTAATATCTTCTATATTATTGTGGAAGACCCTAGCTGATGACAGATTGTCTACATATTTTGTTGGATTACTCATGATTAAGGGTCATTGTATTCCCCTGAAGCTAATCTGCCTATATTTCGCATTAGGATTCAGGCTGTAAGGATTTTGCATTAGGGACTCAGGATGTAAGATTGCTTATGTTTTTAAAAGCCTCATCTAATGTTTCACAATATTTTGCAAATATTCTGGGAGCTTCCTCTTCCCACGTTTCTATGGTGCTGGGTTCATTTTTCTATTATTGCTCTTATTATATTAGATCATAATAAAATTTCTCGGTAGACTCTAATCTCAAAGAGGACAGGAACTATTTTTTCTCATTATTTTATTTTCAATGCTCAGCATAGCGTGTAGCACAAAGTAAAGCTTAAACTATTAAGTAATGGATTAACTAATCAATTAGTTAGAGGAAATGTATGCCAGATCATGAAAATATTATGCCCCAGAAATCTCCCAATTTAAATAAACAGTTTAGTAGAAATTATTTCTTTGCAGATATAATTGCACTAGTTGTTCATGCTTTTATGTTAAAGCAAGTATTGGAATATAGACCATACTGTTAGAGAAAACTAATTGGTTTTTTAACATACTGCTAAGGTAACCATATTCTAATTCACAAAACATAATATTTTTGGTCTCCCCTTTGAGGTATAGAAAGTTTAATTGTTTTGTTATTATCACAACTTTTATACAATTATTTCTTTCTTTTGAAATTAAAAACTCCTCTTCAGATTTGCTAAAGTCTATTAACTATTACATTATTTTGCTGTTATATGTGTTAAATGAAAACAAGTATCCTACAGTGTTTATTAATGTGTAGTGTTTCCAAATGGTAATACATTCTAATATTTTTTTAAAAATTATGAATGGTAGCTATAAAACTCCAAGAAGGTGAGGCGCAGTGCCTCAGCCTGTAATCCCAGCACTCTGGGAGGCTGAGGAGAGAGGATTGGCTAAACCCAGGGGTTCAAGACCAGCCTGAGCAACTTGGTGAGACCTCATCTCTACAATAAATCCCCAAAACTAACTGGGCACGGTAGCGTGTGTCTGTAGTTTCAGCTACCTGTAAGACTGAGGCAGGAGGATTGCCTAAGCCCAGCAGGTCGAGGCTGCGGTGGCCATGAGAGTGCCACTGCACTCCAGCCTGGGCAACAAGAGGGAGACCACAACCTCCAACTCAAAAAAAACCCCAAAAAACAAAAAAACTCGAAGAAAGAAAGGCAACACAAATTGTGAAAATACATCTTTTATATAAGGCAGGACACCTGGGTTTAAGTCACAAAACCACAGTTTGTAACAGTATAAATTTAGGGTTCTATGTCTATAAATGCAGCTGATCATTCCCTTTTTTTCCATTATGGCTGTCAAATCAGACATATCTGTCATTACCAAATACAAGGACAGGCAGGTAGCCATATTGTGGAGTCAGACTCTGCAGTAACAGAGTTTGGTTAAGACTTTGGGTATCAGCATTGAATATAGGGGTCAAAGGTATCATGTAAATACTGGGGAGAAAAAGCAGTGACTCTGAAATGTCCTTTTGGGGAAAGAGGAGGAAACATTTTGAGACACCTGCAGTAGGCACCACAACTGTCAAATGAAAAGGAGGATCCAGTCCACTGCTATTAATTTTTTGGTTTGAAAGTTAACCTTTAAGTATTGCACAATAGATTTTAAATGCACCACATTTACATATCAAGTGCAGTAGTTTTGACCATGGAGATTATCTAAGTTAAAATATGAAGAATAGAAAGGGCAATAGTAAACAGAGAAGCCTTGACTTAGTCTAATAAGCAAGGTCTCCTTCTTCACTAATGGGTCCACAATTCCAGGCAGCTGCCAACTGAAGGAGAGCAATGCTTCACCACTTAACACGTTGCTGGTGACTCATTTGGCCAGATGTGGATTTGAGATCCTCTACCTTTCATGGTTTGGACAGAAAGAATAGTATCTTTTATGGTAAATCATGCCCTAAATTATTAGAAGACCCACTACTAGTACTAAATCCTCAACAGGTCTTAATAACCTAAGTTGCAAACTTCATGAGTTAGTGAGTATTTATGTTTCAGAGCAAATTATTTTCCCAGATAAGTGTCGTACTTAACTTTAGGAAGCAGAGAAGTTAAGGTCAACAGGTGAAACACCTGTACAATTATTATGGGAATATCTCCTGCTACCATTTATATTTTTAGTCATTACGTCTCCTAGGTCAATAGCACTCTTTAGTATTTTAACTGTTCAACAAGTTTTGTTTCATACTGTTTTCAAAACACTAGGGAATCCCGATTGGCTGGTAAATAAGTTAATTTTCCATCCTGGTGGAATTTTTACTATAATAGTTTCAACAGTAACATTCCCTCTTACCTTCAGTATTATTGTCAAAATACATCAGCAAAATATCACAATGATTAAAATTACACAACTGTCTTTGAACAAACAGTTTCTAATGCCTGCAAATGGATAATCAAAAAATATCATTTAATTCACAAGATGAATCTCAATTTACAAGTCATTTTTATATTTATATTTTATAATAATTTCCAGAAGTCCATAAAAAGTACAAAGTTAAGCATAAAAATGCAATTGGCACAATCTGAATAGAACTACAATTCAAATGGATAAGTATCACTACATGGCAAAACTGTTTAGATTTATTGGCTATAAGTAGTGGAATATATTCAGCAGATTTTAAAGAATCATGTTTTAACCATATCCAGAATTTTAAAAGTTCATTCCCTTTTTAATACTTCAAAAATGTTGTTTCAAATGTATTCAGTAGCATTTTCAAATGTGAATTTATAAATGTGAAAAGTCAGTTAGTCTGTCACTAAATTGTCTATCAGAAAGTGGTTCAAATGTCATTAATTATTTTATAGGAGTAATCATGTTGTAGCTTTAAACAAACTAAGCTTAAGTCTACTTTAAGACTGGAGTGCCGGGATGAAAATAAAGACCCTTCTGCTAAAATAGAGACGATTGAGTTACATTTAACAAGATGCAGGATGTGACACTTCAGCTATCTAACAGTGATGGGCTATTTGCCACCCCAGCAGCTAGATCATGTTTCCTCTGCCGCATACAATTTAAGAATAATTTTATAAAAGTTACATGATTGACACTATGGCATCCTTCCCATTCTGATTTATTTAAATGTTAATATCTCTATGATAAGTATATACTTTTAAAGGATTTTGAAAGAAAGAAAAAATAAGCTACATTTTACTTAGGTGAACTTTTTAAAAGCTGTTTATTGTAGACAGCAAGTTGACATTTTATTAACTCTAAAGGTTTTTCCCTGCTTACCACAACTTTTCTATTGTCTGTGTTTTCATTAAATGGGTTTGCAATACCCATTTCTACAGTTCTTTCTCTTTCAACTTTAAAAACAGGTGATATAGTACAGTAAAAAAAGGGTACAGTAAAATATTTTTCTATGACTATTATAGTAACTATCATATTATAGTCTATATCCCTGTCCTTAATTCATTCTATCTCTAATTTGATTATCCACCTTTGTATAGTAAATTCTTTACAAAATCTGACACAAATTTTTATTTTAACTGTAGGCACACCAACACTCATGATCACTATGAGCTAAATCTCTGTACATATATATTGTGTTCTGGACATGTTTATATGTATTCATTGTATCCATAAAGTGCATATTTTATGAGTATATTTATATATTCTTTATATCGATAAATATATAGATATATATTTATATATCTCTTTAATTGTAGGATCTGTTCAATGGTGAGGTTCAGATGAACTGTTTCCTGTAAGGTTCCTAGTACAACTCCTGTAAGGTTCCTGTACACAATGGGTCCTCAATAAACACAGTGAATGACTTCCTGACTATTGTCATGGTTCCTGGGAGAAGCAAGATGGGGCTGGCAGCAAGAGACAAAACTGGCTGTCAAAACTGTTATATTTAGATGAAGAGTAAAAACAGGAGATTAAAAAAAAAAATCCTGAAGGTTTTCAAAAGAACTCTGTCTGTTCTGTCAAAACCTGATTCAAAATATTCTACATATTCAAGAACCCACAAAGACCAGTTTTAAAAACATATCCCAAAATTTGTAAAACTGGTCAATGAACATTTGCTTACTTAAAAAAAAAATTATAAAAGGTTATATTTAAGAACTACGTTTAATTGAAGAAATGGCTATGCTCTATTTTTGGGAAGTATAGAGAATTTGTTTTAGGGTGATGAAACATGTTTAAATAATAGAGTTTTATTAGGTATAGGTTTGATATAAATGCCTTTCATTTTGCCTAGTTCTCTGAGTCATAAGCTAAAAATCAAGTGTTATAAAACTTAAGAGGTAAGTCCTCTTCCTGTGTAAGTAGGTGTGGGAAAAACGTGTCTCCCTTTCCCCTATGGAACTGTTGTGTGAAGAGGATTTCCCTTCCATTGGCTACAGTAAAAGAAAACTGCTATGAAATAATAAGGCTGTATGTGGATATCATAAGGCTGTGATGAGGACCTTAAAACCGTGAGACAGTGAGGAGATTGCAGTGATGTGACTACTTTCCCTCCTAAGATTAAAAGCATTTTAGTCTTGTGTATTCTATGTAAGTATGTATATACACATGCTCATTTGTATATATGCATATTTACGTATACATGCAAGTGTGAATATTCTTACATACACATACATGCATCCATTATATACACACATATGCAATCTTAAGTATTATTAAAACAGTTACTCAACTTTTGTGCCAGGCACTACACTAAAATTGTAAGAATCTGAAGACAAATGAACATATTCCCTGCCATCAAGAATTTGCCATTGAATTGGAAGGGCAATGCAAGACTAGCCTTTTACAAGTACGATAGCAACAGCCTCCTAGATACCATTTAATTATAAACCTTGAAACTGACAAAAGATAATTACCCTTGTCTTTTCTTAAGTTTTTGGTTAAGTTGAGGCCTTTACCAATAATGTGTCATAAAAAATTTCTCTTCTCTCCTGAATGATACAAACTCATGTGTGATTTCTGGTATCTTTAAATACAAGTGGAACAGTTGGCTTTGCCCCATTTCCTTATTCTGAAGGATTACTCTCAGATTTCAGTCTTGAAAAAAGTGATAAAGGCTATTTTGAGAAATCAGACTCTTAGGATACAGAAAACTGCAGGTTTCTGATTACTGCATTATAAATAGGTCTAAAGGTAAACACTATCACCTGAATCTTATTACCAGAAATGGATACTGTGTATATTTAATGCTCTAAAAATAATTTTCAACATCTAAATAGTATGTTACTTTATAACTAATGGACAGTGGCCTATTTATATGGAGATGGAACGCTACTTTTCAGACCTCCATTTTGATACGTGTGCCTGCATAGTATCTGGAACTAAATTAAAAAGCAGAAAAGAGTATTCTATAAAACTCCTGAGTGGTTTTATTAATTTTAGACATGAGTCTGCTACATTTCTCAGTGGTTTAGGTAGGAATAACAACAAGAGGGTTCTATTATTTAACCATTCCATGTAGGTGGGCTGTGAGTGAGTGTTTGTGTGTGTACTGGCTCAAGTTTAACTCAAATGCATGGATTACATTACTAAATAACAAGTAAAGAGACAGTACAGTATTATGAGAGAAACCCAACCTGAGTCTTATTTCCAGCTTGGGCACTAAACAGTTATGTGTTATGAGATAAGGAATTTCTTGGAGCCTCAATATTCTTCTCTATAAGTGAGCTACTTAGTAGAAAAATTCTACTTTCACTTCCTTCTGGTGCTATAAATACTACATTTCAAAGTGTAGCCACAGTTTGAAATGTATCACTTCAATTTTTAGCAATATTTAATTATTTTGGTTAGGAATAACATTTTAATGATTTAATGCTCAGATAACATGAATGATAGGCATTGAGCCCAACTGTGGTCTTACAAGAGGCTTCCTGCAGGAGATGGTGTCTGAGCTGGGTCTTAAATGATGAGTAAGAGCAGGTGAAGAAAGATGAGGAGGTTTACTAGGGCTTCAGCCAGAGTACAAAGCCACAAAACAGGATAGCATGTGTGAGTGCAGGAAATGGGAGCAATTTTGTCATTAACAGGGTATAAATTGCAAAGAGGAGAGGAAGGAGAAATCAGCAAGGGCCAAATCAAAAGGGGTCTATGTAGTTGTGCCTGTAATTCTAATAGAGATTATGAAAGCCAGGAAAGGGTTATAAAGAGGAGAATGCCATAGACAGATTTTTCTTTTTAGATAAGTGAATGTGGTTGCAGTATGAGTGATGTATTTGCTAGAAACAAGCATGGCGGTGGGAAGGCTAGGTAGGTCTCTATTGCAATGGCCTAGATTAGAAGTGACTAGGCCCCGAATCATGGAATATTAAAAGAAGACAGATTAGGTTTGTATGAAGAAGGCAAAATCTGCCAGTCTTGGTGAAAGGTTGGATAAGGAGGAGGATGAAAATGTGGAATTTTGAAACTTTTCTCACGGTTCCCCTTACTATGGCACAGATAAAGATAACCATTAACTGATACCCACAAGAAAAGAAGAGCAGATATGCCTGAACTTGCTGATTTTGAGATATTAGGTACACATAAGCAGTTTGGTAATTAGTGTAAAGCTCAAATGCCAGAGACAAAAATTGGGATATTTGTGGGAATCAAAATCAACATTGGGAAAAAAAGAAGACCGAGGACAGAACTCCAGATTACAATAAGGAATAGGCAAAAGAGGAGAGCCCCGAATAGGATGAAACAACAATCAGGGAAAACTGGAGAAGATAATGTGCATCGGGTAGAAACTTCTAAGATGTTCAGCCAAATGTGGGAGAGGAATGTGTAAGCTAGATGATGCATGTACCACTTGAAGCAACAGAGAGGAAACACCTGTGCTCTATGAAGGCGTGCTGGTGATGGAGACAGAAGTCAACTTGTGGTGGGGTAGGGAGACCAAACTTTGAGAGAAATTATTAAGTAATAATTAGCTGATTTTGGCTAATCAACTCTCTCCCTTTCTCAAATAGAAAATGACATTTATAAATTCTTGGACATTCCTGAAGTTTGAGTTCATAATTAAAATGGAAACATTTACTCTAAAAACACGACCTGTTTAGAACACAGTTTACATTTATCATCACTCAATTGGAGAGGGTAATTACCTTTACTTCCAAATGATTTGATTTACTTTTATTTCTCCATTCCCCCCCCCCAAGTATTTTCGTAGGCTCTTCATAGAAATTGATTCACTGATTACAATTTTTATTGTAGACCAATATAACGAATGATCTTATGAAGAATTCTCTTATATTGTCTGCAAAACCACTATTCATTATACTAGTCAGCATCTCAAATAAAGGCACACATGATAAATTTCTCCAAGAACTTAGTGCTGGGAAATATTTTCTCTAATGTCGAACTGATATACTCCTTTTTATTAGTAAATTAAAATGCATTTCCTTTTGAACCTTGACAGATGAGAAATCTAAAATGAAATTTAATGCTCATGTGTGGAAATCAGTTTTTTCAGCTGGGCTCGGTGGCTCTGCCTGTAATCCTGCGCCTTGGGAGGCTAAGGTGAGTGGAGTGCCTGAGCCTGCGGGTTGGAGACCCGCCTGGGCAACTTGGTGAGACCTCATCTCTACAATAAATCAAAAAATTAGCTGGGTGTGGTAGCACGCGCCTGTAGTTCCAGCTACTTGGAAGGCTGAGGCAGAAGGATCGCCGGAGCCCAGCAGGTCGAGGCTGTGGTAGCCGAAAGCAGCCACTGCACTCGAGTCTGGGCGACAGAGTGAGACTCCAACTCAAAAAAAAAGAAATCAGCTTTTTTATTTTTCAAGTTGGTAGCTAGAGTGTATGTGTTCCTTTCTTTTATTAGTTTTCTAGTTCTTTCATATTTTACTTGTGTGTATATGCCTGTGTTTATGTATGTTTACCAAAGTCATCATCAAATTTTATCATAAATAAGTATAATAAACAACAATACAAACACTAGTAATAAAGTTTGGTTGGCTTTTATTCCAGTTTCTCTTCCTTACTTTTGAAGCTCCTTTTTTCCTTCTTACACAAGCCTAAGCATATATTGTTTGAAGAAAAAGCAATAATCTGTAGTATTATTTTAATTAAAGATAAATTCATACTTCAATTTTCTCATCACTTATTTTTTCTTTTTTTGCATTTAATTCCCAGAAAACAAGATGCAGTAGGATTTAATTCTGGCATGAGAAACATTTTTTATTAATTTATTAAGCTTATCCTAATTTTTAATTAAATAATTTTTATCCATGTGCCAATTAATACAATTATAAATGATTTTTTTTTGTTTTGCTTTTTGCCGGACATTTAGCTACATTTAGAGCCACTTGAGTCTAACCTAATATAAACTGATTCCATGACAGTCTCTTCTCATGACACACTTTCTGTGTGCGTTGCCCGTATGCTTCATTTTCCCTAAACAGAATGTCTGAAGAGCAGCTTGAAGAGTGGCAGGTACAAATAAAGAAATACAAATTATACTCAAAGTTAGGGAAGATTTACAGTTTCAGTATAGGCATGAGGATTAGCAAAGGTGATTTGATATATTTGCATATTTATATTCACATAAAAAAGAACCTGCTTCTTTTTACAAGAAACCCCAAGATATTCTCATTAAATTCTTTTCCATCTATCATGATTCATCTAAAATGTCATGTCTTTGAATCCTTCTCCCAAACTCTAGGACATTATCTTGCCACTTTCTAGATTATGGGCTTTCTGTTCTTGGAGATTACAAAGGAATCTCAAAATATATTGCCATAATTTGTTTAAAAATCAGCTTCATTCTTCTATTCACAAGGAGGAATTATGTACTTTTTTGACTTTTTAACCTAGGCAGTCAGTATATCTACTCAATAAAAGCATTTTTGGAAGGCTGAAATGTTTGAATGAATGAATGAGGCAGACATTGGGTGAAAGCTGAAAAATATTGGAGATAATGAATCATCACTCTGGATTTCAGATATTTAAATTTCTGGATGTTCAAGATGATTCTAACATTGGTGGTGACATTTCTGTTGATAGCATGAGGTGCCAAGAATAAGAGTCCTATGAGGTCAATGTTAAATCAACGCAATGCTCTGGGGTAGTGATGTCAAATTACTTCTAAAAGGTTAAATCTGTTACAGAAGAAAAAGACGAACTGAGTCTGCATGAATGCATTAGTACAGTGAACAAAAAAATGTGCAAATCACAAGGAGGTAGAACATTCGCAGAGGCACAAAGAGAAAAGAGCCAAAGCCAACTCTTGGCAGTGCATAACACTTAAATCTCGCTTGAATTTTCATTTCTAAAAAGGGAGGTTGTCCCAACTCCATCATGGAAATAGAGGCATTGTCCCTCAACATAACATCCAAGTATGTTACTAACTTACGTTTTACATGCTCTAAGTGGTCTACTTATAAAGAAGGGAATGTGATTGCTGTGAGAATATGAACATTATGGGTTTGTGACACTTAAGTTTCTTATTATACCTAAATTATAAACATTCCAATTGATTGCATGATAATAGCATACATCAATTTTAAATGTCCACAATAAGACAGAGACCGGACCAGGTATTTTTTCATAAAACAACTTTAATTCTCACAATAGCATACTGCAATATAATAATTTTCCCCATTTTTACCAATGACAAAACTGGGGCCTGTGCCAATTAAGTAATTTTATGTCTAAGACAAAGTTTGTGTTGCATTTTTAAACATTTTCTCTATATAGTTACAACCAAGTTGGACTTATATTGGCATGTCTACTCAAATAACAATATAAGTATTAGATATAGAAAGGGTTATATTTTTAAAAACTCAACTGTATTGTGAAACTGGGACAAATATGCTGCCAGCAGTCTCATCTTTAAATTACATTTATTAAAATGACAGATTTTTATACATACAAACCAGAATAAATGAGGAAACCTTTTATCCCAACTTTCTGCACACAAGGGAATAGCTGAATTACTCACAATGTATTCTCTTGTCTCACCTTAGAAGAGTTCTAAGGATTAAAATTCCAAGTTCTGCGGTCTTGGGCATCAACAACCAAAGGCCAAGAGCTACTGTCCCTCTGCATGACATCCTCTTCCCCAGACAGCTGCACTGCTCGGTGCTTCTGTGTCTTCATGTATCTACTCAAAGGTTATGTTCTAAATAAGGTTGCATTTTTCTGACCAGTCACCTGAAGATTGTAGCCCTTATTTCTGTCCTTTAACTTGTTTTTCCACATGGCCCTTATTATCGTATGACATATATCTTATGTATGTGGCTTATGTGTATTTTCTTCAGAAAGTACACTCTATGCCATGTCTGTTCAAGCACTTGGGCTGTACTTGGTACATAGTAGGTATCACTAACCTTTATAGAATTAATGGGTTCCTAACACATCTAGTATAACTGGGAAAAAAGGGACTCATTTTTCACTCACTCTGAAACAAATACTATTTTTCTATATCATATAGAAAACATTCATTCTTTTATAAAGGGCAAAGGCAAGTTTTCAGTGTCGGTTTAAAAACATATATATACACATACACATACATATACACACATATATATACATGTATACATATAATTACTTTAAAATTACAAATGAACTATTAAATATTAATATTCATTCATGGAACAAATATTTATTTAGGATGATTCCTTTTGTCCTCTATTTAAAAGTGACTCCTCTGGTAGTGAAATATAATCTGTCCTTCAGATTGTCTTACAGCTATAAGAGCATTTGGAAAGTAGTTCTTTGCATTAGGAAATTAAAAGTCTATTTTAAACATACTTTTACAAGTGTTAGTTCAAACATGATCCCTTTCCCAACTTGAACTATACTGATATTTTTTTGGACAGATTAACACAGTGCAACAGAAGACTAACCTCAAATTGTGCCACTGAGAATAAGAAAGAAATTGTGTAACAGTCATGCCTCTGAGTCATGTTAGGCAGAATGACAAATGGACAATGATATGCACAATGACATGGGAGTCTTTGGCTTTGCACAGAGGTCCATAAATATTTTGTGCATGCTTGGAATACATGGACGTCCAGTTGACAGACTCTCCAAGAAAATTCTAAAATTAGATACTAGATCTAAATTGGTATCAGGAATTTAATAAAAAGGGATGTCCTCAGAGGCTTTTAGGTCATCACACAAAGTGGTCTTCATTATGTCTTATTTAGCATTGCCTTGCAAGCCATTTGGAAAAAATAGAGTACGAAGAACTGAACATTAAGACATTGATTCACTTTCCCCCATATTGAAATCAATTTAAATAACAGCGGATATGTGATTCATGTTAATTGTGCCAAAACAGCAGCAGCATGAATGTTAAATTATTCACCATGTTCACAAACTGTCAAATGGGGCAAATAGCCAACTATTCAAAATAATTGCAAAAAGATTGGCACAGCTGTAATGTGTTTTCAGTGTATTTTTCATATCCTCCTGAAACCAATAGTGAATGCAGAAAGGAATGCTTCTCTTTGATAGACTCAGAGGGGAATTTAAATTTCATTCATAAATATTTCAGGCAAAAATTAATCAATTCATTTGTGTTATAATTTACTCCTTCCTAATAAATTGAAAATATCAAAACATTTCCAGATTAGAAGAAATCAGCAATATGCAGTGAACCCTCAAACGTATGTTGATGATGCTTTGAGATGTCCTTTGTCTCCTATGATTAAAATGGAACAAAGTTATTATTTTTAAGTTGCAGACCTGTCTATTTTTATGCTAACAAACACAGGAGACCCCACATTAAAAAATCTGGTTTCCATTCTAAATGTTATGTTATATTTTGGCTTACTAAATCTACCATGGGCTATATTTTAAAGAGATGAGATGTTGGATAGGGTAGGGGAAGGGAAGCACAAGAAAGAAGTCAAGTAACTTAAGGTTTAAAAGCCGAAAAATATCTTCTCTCGGAACCTGGACCTGTCATTTATCTTTTAAAAGTATCCATTCTTCAGTAAGAATAGAACTGTGATAAATTTATACTTAATTCTACAATTTTGAAAGGAGCTTCAAATTCACATCTGTAATAATAGTTAATTACTATTACTTTATAAAAGTTCAAAATATTGGGTATTTATATGTGCTATGCAAATAGTTTGAAATTACAAATAATCAAAATATTTTAAAGATTAATTTTATAAAGGTGTTTGAAATTTGCTGAAGATTTCATAGAAAAACCCAGTGAATAATAATAAAGGAATATTTGAATTATTATGAGAGAAAACAGAATTTTCATGCGGTATATTTATTGATAGACACCTCAAAACAAAATTTAAGTTTAATCTTATAAATATGTCAATAACAAAAGTGATATTTTTTATATACAGCAAAATGATATTTATAGGCAAATTACTCTATCTCAAATCTGAGATATTTAGATATTTTTATTAGTTTCTGCCTCCACTTACTATTATTAGAATATTTGTTCAATGCTATTGTAATAATTGTTAGCTGGGCTCGGTGGCTCAGCCTGTAATCCCGCGCCTTTGGGGGGCTGAGGTGAGTGGATTGCCTGAGCCCGCGGGTTCGAGACCCGCCTGGGCAGCGAGACCTCATCTCTACAATAAATCAAAAAATCAGCCGGGCGTGGTAGCGCGTGCCTGTAATTCCGGCTGCTCGGAAGGCTGAGGCGGAAGGATCGCCGGAGCCCAGCAGTCCGAGGCTGCGGTGGCCGGGAGCGGCCACTGCGCTCCAGTCTGGGCGACAGAGTTAGACTCCAACTCAAAAAAAAAAAAAAATTGTAAATTTATTGATAGTAATATGTCAGATTTCTGCTCTTATCTCAGAGTTAATAAACTGAGATAAGGATAGCTCATTAAAATAAGGTCATATGGATGTACATATATTTATGAAGTTATAAAATATACAAAGCTTTTTTCTACATCAGGTTAGGAGAAAACACACATCTCACACAATGTTAATTGACTTTTATCTTTATTTTTATGTGTCCTGGTGTCAAGTTTAATGTAATTTAACATAATTTTTACTTGAGAAAAAATTTCTTAAATGTTACCCTGTTTGATGAAATTTCAAATAAACTGTGTACTTCATTTCTCAACTCTTTACATTTAAAATCCTCATAATTTGAAACATTTCTGATAAGATTCCTTGATCTGCAGAATGAATACCTTTGGTTCTTATTGAGATTTGCTAATAGTAATGAGTAGAAAATTTAAGATGTATTATCATAAAATAGAGTTCTGTCCCAACAACTAAGTCATATCTAGTACTTCAATGTAGAAAGCTAAATAAAGATAATTAGAATCTTAAACCTCATAAAATCCTTATGGAACTGTATGATTATATTTTCTGCATTCAGATATATTAAAGATAGTTATTTAGTAATCTCTAGTCTTATTGTTTCCTAATACAAAATTATGTATACAAGAGATAAAATAATTTAGAGAAAATTGCTTAACCTTAAAAAGAGGAAGTTATTTAACATTTCTTAAACTTGAGAATATATTTTATGATTTCTAAATATTTTTAAAGCAACAAACTGAACACTAAAAACATCTAACCTGCTAATTATTTTGTGGTCTCAGTGAAGATATTCTATTTGAGTTTATGCTATTCAGTTGGCCATCATTAAATAATAAAGATGAATGCGATTTAAAAAAAGGATTAGTGATATGTAGGAATTTCAACAATATATAGCAAAATAAATAACACATTTAGCATGACCTTACCCTTCTGTGCTTGGTCCCTTTAATTTTTCATAACTTAGAGGAGCCAACTCTACTGTAAGCGGTGAAGACATATGATAGCTTATATTTAACCTTCCTATCATATTACTCTGTGTTCACCTATCTCGATTATGTTGAGATCGTGCCTATTTGTTTATTTCAGTATCCCAACTGGAAATTGATAAATCAGTCTGAATCAAAATAGGATTATGTGAATAAGTTTCACTTACAAAAGAAAATATTTCCAAAAATGTTGGTAACAAAGACCCACAAAGCACTCCCTGCTCCTTTCAAGGAGACTGGCTTTACATACTTCTTTCCCTTTGAATTCAGTAATGACTCCTCATCACTAACAGAAGGTTATAAACCAATGAGAATCACATCTGATTAAGATTATCTTCAATAAAAATTTAAAGGGCATTTATTAAAAATGTTAAATAATTATCTAGTTGTTACAGCTAATATTTCTATATTATTACATAATTTCCAAATAAAATGAACATATACAGACTACCAGAGAATAGGGAGTCTTTGTAGATGTCTCACAGAAGACCCTTAAAACCATTCCTCAGGATGGTATAAGGAAGTTGAACTTGCCTGAATAAATGTTGAAGATGTACAGAGATTACAGTTAAGGCTCTAAGTGTGGTACTTATAGTAACCGCCAAAACACTTGTAGAACTAGGCATAGAACTTCCTAAGAAAGACTGACTTCGTTATCTATAGGTGATATCTCAAAGATATTGTGGGTTTGGCTCCAGACAACTGTAATAAAGTGAATATCACCGTAAAGTGAGTTACATAATTTTTTTGACTCCCAGTGTATATAAAAGTTATGTTTATATTATACTTTAGTTTATTAAGTTGCAAGTATTATGTCTAAATGAAAAAATATCCATACTTTAATGTGTTAACTTTATTGCTAAAAAAAAAAAAATGCTAATGATCATCTGAGCTTTCAACAAGGTGTAATGTTTTTTGTTTTTTTTTTCTGAAGGATCTTGCCCCAATGTTGATGACTGCTGTCTGATTAGGGTAGTGATTGCTGAATGTTAGAGTGGCTGTTTGCCACATCAATTGACTCTTCCTTTCATGGAAAATTTCTCTATAGCATGCGATGCTATATGAGAGCATTTTACCACAGTAGAACTTCTTTCAAAATTGGAGTCAAGTCTCTCAAACCCTGCTACTGCTTTATCAACTATACTGTACACACTTCGCTGTCATTTCAACTATGTTTGGTGTCTTCACCAGAAATAGATTTTTTCTCAAGAAACCACTTTCTTTCTTCAACCATAGGAGGAAATTTCTCATCCATCAAAGTTTTATTATGAGATTGCAGGAAGTCAGTCACATCATTAGACTCCACTTTTAATTCTAGTTATCTTGCTATTTCTAACACATCTGTAGTTACTTTATTTAATTATTGAAACCCTCAAAGCCATCCATGAAGGTTGAAATCAACTTCTTCCAAACTCCTGTTAATGTTGATATTTTGATCTCCTCCCATGAATTACAAGTTCTTTATGGCAAGAATGATAAATCCTTTCCAAAAGGTTTTGGATTTACTTTGACCAGACCCATCAGAGGAATCACTATTTTGGCAACTGTAGCTTTATGAAATGTATTTCTTTAATCATAAGATTTGAAAGTAAAAATCACTCCTTGATCCATGGGCTACAGAATCAATGTCATGTTAGCAGGCAAACAAACAGCATTAATTGCTTTGTACTTCTCCATTAGAACTCTTGGGTACATTGTCAATTAGCACTAATATGTTGAAAGGAATCTTGTTCTGAGCAGTAGATCTCAACAGAGGGCTTAAAATATTCAGTAAACAATGCCTTGGACAGATGGGCTGTTATCAGGCTTTGTTGTTCCATTCATAGAGCACATTTTCAGAATAGTAAATGAGCACTGGCTTCCACTTAAAATCAAGAGCTGTATCAGGCCCTAACAAGAGAGTCAGCTTATGCTTTGAAGCTTTGAAGCCAGGTATTGACTTTTTCTCCTTAGCTGTAATTGTCCATCTTCCCATAGAAGCCTTTTTATTCACAGTGAAAATCTGTTGTTTAGCGTAGCTAGCTTCATCAATGATCTTAGCTAGATATTCTGGAAAACTTGCTGCAGTTTCTACATCAGCATTTGCTGCTTCACCTTGCATTTTTATGTTATACATGTGGCTTCTTTTCTAAATCTCATGAAGCAACCTCTGCCAGATTCAGACTTATCTTTTGTAGCTTCCTTATCTCTCTCAGTCATTACAGAATTAATGTTAGGATCTTGCTCTGGATTGGATTTTGGCTAAAGGAAACTGTGTGACTAGATTGATCTTCTAACCAGACCACTAAAACTTTCTCTATATCAACAAAAACCTGCTTAATTTTCATTTAATTCATGTTTTCACTGGAATTTAACTTTTTATTTTCTTCAATAACTTTTCCTTTGCATTCACAACATGGCTACTAACTGGCATAAGAGACCTAGCTTTTAGCCTGTCTCAGCTTTTGACATGCCTTCCTCACTAAGCTTAATCATTTCTAACTCTTGATTTTAAAGTGAGAGATGAGTGACTCTTCCTTTGACTTGAATTCTTAGAGGCCATTGTAGAGTTATTTATCAACCTAATTTCAATGTTGTTGTGTCTCCAGGATGCGGGGAACTCCAAGGAGAGAGAGAGAGAGAGAGAGAGAGAGAGAGAGAGAGAGAGAGAGAGAGAGAGATATGAGGGCAGGCTGGTTGGGTGGAGCAGTCAGAAAACACACAACATTTATCCCTTAAGTTGGCTGTTTTATATGGTTTCGGTTTGCAACATACCAAAGCATTTACATAGTAATATCAAAGATCACAAAACATTATGATAGATATAATGACAAAGTTTGACATAGTGCAAGAAATACCAAAGTGTGATACAGAGAGATAAACAGAACACATGTTATTGGAAAAATGGTGCCGATAGATTTGCTGGACTCAGGATTGCCACAAACCTTCAATTTGTAGAAAAAACTGCAATATCTGCAAAATGTGATAAAGTGAAGTACAGTAAAATAGGTATGCCTGTATATCAATACCATAATGCTCTGCCATGATAATATTATTCTCTACAGTATTACTTACTAATGCAATCTAGTCATCACTCCCAAAATGTATTTGTATACCTCTGAGAGACTCTCAAGATAGCAAGATTTATGACAATAAAAAGATCTTTATCATTGTTTCTGATCTTACACCCCTAAGTTATTCAGTGATAAAGTGATCAAACAATAATTGAATTAAAATGTGTAAAGGGAATTTGATTTCAAGTTTTATACCTATGACACTTGCTACAACCTCCAAACTATAAATATAATATCATATCTCCAGGTCTTCTTACATTTTCAAATAAAGTATATGGACAAAGTTACCAATGATAAATATCCAGATGGAAGCCAGGTTACCACAACTTTTCTTATACATATCACAATAAGAATATGGAGTACTGTACACGAGAATAGATAAAAGCAAGCCAATTCAGCAGTTGCAATATAATACGTAGATAAGATAGGATAAGCAGCAATAGCAACATTTCAAGTTTCATACGCTTTAGGCAATTTAGCATAACTGGTTGCTTGAAAGTGATAGTTGCTGACAAAAAACTTAATGTTAACTGTTGACATAGGATAGATTTTTTTAAAAAATGAATACATTTCATGTAAGCAACATTTATTTTAATTGCATCATGTTAAGTTTTAATGTAGAAAGGTTTTTTGGTCCTAAATGAATATTTTCAGCCTCATTCATTTACCCATTAAATCATCCTTCAAACACGTAATGCCAACCATGTGTGACACTTGAGCTAGGGCAATGGTTCTCAAAACTAGCTGTGTTGGTATCATTCAGGACGTTTATTAATAAATAATACAAATATATAGAAATTACGTGAAACTTTTTGAGTCAAGACACAAAGGTGTGAGGCATAATTACTGTTTTCAACAAGTTCGTCAGATGATTTATATGCCAGAGACATGAATTAAATCAATTATTAATGCTTCAGAATATAACGTCTTATAACAGAATAATTTCCTGACACATTAAACAGGTACAACAAATGCTGTAAAGCAAACTCCATCAGCATGGCAACCCATGAAACAAGTATAGACTGAAAAAGGATGTGCACCTTCATTAAAAGGTTGAGGACTAAAAACAGGGAAGGAAAACTCTTTCATAGAGACATGCTAACAAGAAAAAGTGCCAGACTCAAGGCAAGTTCAGTCAATGTTTCAAGAAGAAATGGGGTAGGAGGAAAAATCATTAGAGTAGTAAAGAAAGCTGGTTTGTTATCTCTCTTTATATAGGGTGAGTGTTTGTATGTGTGTATGCATGTAAATATATTTGCACTTACATATCTGTATGTGCTTATATACCTATGCATACATACATACTTGTTCAACAACATTTATCCATTAAATTGGACTGCTATATTTGTGATTAATGCAAAGGTTCACCTACAGAGAGAATTCAAATTTTACTCATAGAATCTGTTTCCAATATCATGATTCTTAAATATTTTAGAAAACAATAAACTCATTTAATGAGATCACATACAACCTCATACACAAAAACTAAAATTTCAGTTACTTATGTTTCAAAATTCAACTAAACATATAGTGTGATTCTATATTGTAAGAATTAGCCATTTAAAACAGGGATTTTAATAACCAGAGAACATAGGCTCTGAAGGGGAATAACTTGTATTTATGTAAAAAACTAAAGCTTCAACATATGAAACCAATATAGGAAATAAAGATAATAAAATTAACATGACATCTAGAGAATTTCAGATATTATGAACCTTAGGAAAGATAAGATGATATCACCATTTAGAAATAAAATAGAAATCTTATCTTAACTGAACCCAGTTGCAGAGTTCACCAGTAGAAATCCCTGAGACTTTATTATGTACTTCTATTGAAATAAATGTCCAGGTATTCATAAAGTTAATTATAAGAATGAAATCTCGCCAAAAACAAGGACCAATATGAAAACAAAAGCACAGGTCAAGGAATATCTTTAAAAGTCTTCTCTAGGAATAAACACACACGCACACATACACATATTTGTACACATGAGCTTAATAGAATAATTGATCAAAAGTATACATTACTTAGATGCAAAACTAAGTAAAGTGGATGATAATTTTCTCACACATTTTTCTCATCTTTAACTCAATTAATTTTTTAAAAATTTACCTTCTAGTCTACATATTCTACTTAACATTAATTTAAAGGTGACTAGTTCATAACAAAAAATAGAAGAAAGTATACAGGAGACTTACATAAGAGATTAATTATTCATGTTTTTGATTGTTTTTATCTGAAGGTTCAGTTCAAAAGACACAAGCGTTGCATACATTTAGACATTGCGTCATTGTAAATTATTTTTTAAAATAAGAAAAAAATCCAAATATTATGATACTCATTGTAGTCTCTGTATGACAGAAAGGAATTTTAGAGGTGATTTTCACAACTCCTCAAACTTTCTGGATTTAATTATTTATAAGAAATTGTCTAGTAAATAGACCAAAGGATAAGAGGTCACTTAAATCTTTTACTCTATTTAGGTTTTAAAAAACAAACAATATCATGATGAATGTGCATTGACACAGAATTAAACATTCCCATGAAAATATACATTATGAACTATATACAATCCATTAAATGAGCCAAAGTCCATTCCAATCTAGTTTCTTGTTAGGCAGTGTGAGTATTGTGAGAAAGAGATTCAGGACACCTTTTCAAGTACCACTAAATAAGTAAATAATATTTGATGTCCCATCACCTACTAGGAGGTAAGTGTGATTTCATTCTTGTCATTTGTCACTCTCCAATTGAATAATGTCTCCATTAGTACACAGCTCTCTTCCCCGCCACTGGTAATTACCCACATAGAAGTTGAGTCATTGGTTTACCCTTCAATATGAGAATGCTTGGGATTGTAAACTAGTAAAGCTGCATGTTGTAAGGTAGTAATCCAATTCATATTACAAAAATGAGTCTGCTTTATATTCTACTCTCATTTATGAGGGAGGACCTCCCCACCAAAAACAATTTTTTTTGAAGGGTGGGCCCCTTGTGGTACAGGCTTCTCCTGGTAGGTGAGTGGTCTAGGAGTCACTGGCATCAGTTTACCAGCTACCATTGCTGTGGGAGGCTGTGTTTGGCTTCAGCAAAAAACTTTTTTTGAAGATTCTTTCAATTCATTTGCTCATTTCACGGTGGGTGACTTACGAGTATACTGGCCCACACATCACTGAATTTTCAGCAGTTTTTGACCCAAAATGACATGACCCTCATGCCCCATCCTCCCTATTCACTAGGTCTCACCACAAGTCGACTTTTCTTTGTTTCCCCTATGAAAAAAATAAAAATAAAAATGTCATCAAAGGGAAACAATTTGCCAAAGTGGAAGCCATCAAAAAAAAAAGGCATCAAAACTGATGAGTTCAAAAACTGTTTTGAGCAGTGGAAAAAGTGTCTTAAAGGTGTATTGCATCAGAGAAGGAGAACTTTGAAGGTAATTGAACTTTATACATATAAGAATAAATACACAATTTTTTATAGGTAATTCAAAGTTTTTTGGGGTCTGAACAAGTTTCTTGTAGGCCTAACACAAAATATTTTAAAATATTTATAGTGAGCCGGGCTCGGTGGCTCAGCCTGGAATCCCGCGCCTTTGGGAGGCTGAGGTGAGTGGATTGCCT
>NW_007239971.1:280468-312923 GCF_000164805.1 Carlito syrichta
TTAAAAAAAAAAAAAAAAAAAAAAAAAAAAAAAAAAAAATTTATAGTGTTACACAGAAAAATTTAAATTAATTTTTATGATTGATTATAAATCAGTGACTTCTAATTGTATAGCTCATGATTCTCATTTTCAGATTTAATTCAATTCTTTAAAAGCATTGTACATACTGTAGACATGGATAAATCATGATTGGAAGTTCTAAGTTTGTGGTCCTAGATCTGTGAAATATGAATGGTATATAATTCAATAATTAAACATTTTATGAGCTTGATCTGGCTATGCCACAAGTTTTTCTTCTAGTGAAAGGATACATTCAGAATTGTGGTAAGAAATTAAAACTTCCCAAACCAGTTTATCTATGTAGGAAGAGCAAGATTATTCCTTTTGAGTGACCCACAAGAAAGTAATAAAGCAGATACTGAAGGACTGTGGGTCTGTTATTAGTGGAATATTCCTTTCACAAGTGACAAAGCATGAATTCAGAAGTAGTGTCTGGGCTTCTTTTAAAAGAAAGGATGCTCTGTTTATAAACTAAAGAGGTCATTTTCAGCATATCACAGTTCATGCAACATATCCAATGTGTTTGTCTTGTACCAATCACCTCAAGGGCCAAGAATAAACTCCTGGGTCATCTCATGGAACGGAGCAAAGACATTCTGTCTGTGCTCTAATTTGTAGAGGGTCATGCAGGAAAGCTGCCTGTGGTACGTAGGCATGCTAATAGAGGAATATTCTAGGCAGCTGGAGTTGGGCAGAAGAAGAAGAAAGAATGATAACGTGCTGTCTACTTTACAAGCAGTTGCACAAAGATTAATGGGCTAATTTCTGAGAAGCACTTAAACAGTTGTGGAACCAAGTTTAAACATTATTATTTATTAGTTAACTCTGTGGTAAATTTCCCCTGAGAGCACCATTGAAAGCCAAACAAAAATGTATCTTCTTATTCAATTTCAATATACATGTTGTATGTATGGTAGATTTTAATTGTGTGAGAGCATTTAGAAAGATAGTAAATCATCTTGAAGTAAGTCTAACAGAATAATTCTCTCCCTCCAAATATTTAAGAGAATTAAGTATTCAAAAGGTAAAGAATCAGAAATCAACTAATAAATGAAACATTCTGTCTCTAGAGAACAAGATTCAGAATAGAGAACATAAATTCAGAATGGTGATGTTGGAAACAGCAAAGGTGTCAGAAATCACACATTTTGCCTTGGACTTGCCTATAAGACAGTTTTTAAAGAAAATGTCTTTAAATGTACAAGTAGCACCCATAAAGAATTACACAAAACAGAGGCTGGGAGAACCTGGACTTCCAAATGTCATATAGAAATTTTGAAGCACTTTGAAAATTGGTCTGCAGTAAAATTACAAGACATAGCTACAAGAGAAAGTGTTCATGCAGTTAAAGTTACATCTATAACTTTTTCAGTGTAGTTTGTTGCTCACTAAAGTAATGAATATTTTTTGGTGCAGCATTATTATTTAAAATAAGAGTAATTATAAAGGGCCATACTGGAGTTGAGCAAAGATTTACAACCAATATCATGGTAGTAATAGCATATTTCACTTAAAAGCCAAAGAATCATTGAGTCACTCTGTACTGTATACTTCTAGTTATGTTCTATAATAAATATCTGGTATCCACATTGCAATAACCAAATATGAAGCTGGATGATTTGACATAAAGTTCTTAAAAACATCTAATACAATTTACATATCATTCTATTCCTAATGGCTGTGACATTTGGGAAATGAAGATTTATAGTAAGTTATCATTGCCCATAATTATAGAGATGCCATTAAAAACCCTCTGTGCATTAAATATGCCTCACTGATTCAACCCTCATTATTTGCTTAACGCTTGAGGTTTAGTCTTTGTAGGACAGAGAGACAATAGAAATGAGAGCAGTTACCCTGTACAAGGTTAATTTGCAAACGATAAATTAGTGCTTTAAAAATGAACTACATAGGTTACAATTTAAACAGGTTTTGGTAGAAAACCAGTTTTCTTCACTCAGTCAGATACACACACACACACACACACACACACACACACACACACACACACACACACACACATATATTCAACAGCACAGGAGAAAATACAAGTGATTTCTGTACAAAGTTTTTCTCAAGAGAGATCAAAGAGTTCTTTAGGAGTTTTGTTTTTTTAATTGACAACCAGGCAAGATAGCATTCATTTGTAACTCTGTTTCTTTAAACAGTCGCAAAACTAAATATACATTTTTGCTTAAAATAAGTGTGTCTTGTGTGACCATTCATAAGAAAAAATGCATTTTAATGAAATAAGTCCCTGGAAGAGCCATTCTATCCATCTTCTCAATTTATTCAACTGAACTCTGGTAATTTAAGGCCTCTTTGTTATTAAATTAATATTACTCTTGAAAAAAAGGACTTCCACAGTCATGAGAATTTTTCTAGTAACTCTGAGTAAGCATCTTCACAAGCATTCTACTTACAGGTGAGTTTTGATGCCTGGGAGATAGGGGAGTAGAGAGTGAATTGTTTCTTCGCTTTGTAGGATCATCTGTGTGATGTGATTTGAGTGGAACTGAAAGACCTAGCCTACGCAAAATAATTTTACCTCAAAACTATCATAGAAACTTGTCCTTCTTTGCTAAGTTGGAATTCTCATTACGAAGCAACTTCCTCTTTCCCTAGCTACTGAATGCTGGTAGGTGATTTGAGTGTGTGTGCGTGTGTGCACGCATGCGTATGGGGGTAGTTGAAAATCATGAAATTGGTAAGAAAAAGGAACATAGAATTAGATAGGGAAGGAAAAACACTTTGTTAAAACATGAAATGTGTCTTTAATGCTGTGTTAAGATCTTCTGCTCTACCTACATAAAGGAGAAGATAAAGCTGGATACAGATATGGCAGCATAGATGTGCTCTAAAGAGGGGGTGATTATGAAGCCAGAATACAATGGGCTAGCATGAGCTGGTTGAACCTGAAGTGAATGAAGGACCCACTGACAGGCAGATTAGGAACTGTGGAGTACAGCAAATGTTTCACTAGTGAGAACACAGAAATAATTTTAATCCATTTTGAATCAGGACTTGAGGACATTAAGGGGGTTACAAATTCTATAGCTCATCAAACTGATAATCTTTAATTATTTATTTGGTATTTATTGATTAGGACTTTCTTTCAATGAAATGCTATATCATTGTTTATATACAAAAAGACTATATATGTACTGGGTTTCTCTGTTTGCCTCTCCAAATCCTCTCTTCATCCAGATTATTCTTTGTGCCCAGAATCCTTAATAGTAAAGGTAAAAACTCACTGTTTATTTACTTTGGACCATAGTGTTGTACATAATAAATACACATGGTTTTATCTCTAAATTTAAATAAATATATTTAGGGAAAAAAACTAATCACTTGGCTCTCAGGTCCTCTGGGTTCTGTTTGGGGTGTGTTTTATATTTTTCTCAAGACTCTTTTTGAACAGTAGTATTTTCACTTGATAATGAGGCCAAATAATTCAGAAATTTATTGTCCATGAACACTTGAAAGTTTAACATAACTTTAAAAATTACAAATGAAATTCAAAAAAAGGATTTTCTCTGAGTAAATTTTGTTTATACCTAGAGTTAGTGACATAGCAGTTACTAGAATCTCAGAGATAAACATATTTTTTCCTTCCACTTTCATTAAATATCTTATTTTAACTTGGATTTCTGATTAAGTACGTGTGAACTGGTAGAATTTGGTTTTAAAAATTTCTTACTTTCTGGTGACTACCATAACATATTCTTGTGAATTTTATAATTTTTCAATGTCTTCAAACCCTATGCAATGTCTTTAAGTCTTATTTTTGTGATTATATCAATGTTGGTTCTTAAATGAAGGTTTTCTGTAGAATAGAAACAAAAGAATATAATTTAATTTTGAGTTTTGTAATAGAATCCTATTAACTTCTGAACCCTAAAATATACCCATAGACTGAAGTCACATTAGTACCTTTCTCTACCATTTCTGGTATACTTCCCTGCTTTCATTTTTCCCTTTATTTCCAGTCAACAATCATGTTCAATTTCCTGACAAGAAAAATAAAAACAAATGTGGTAAGGAACAATATCCTTGCCATTGTATATCATCCTTTTGCTCTATACCAGTCTTTACTGTCCTTTACTGCCCACCTCTCAGAAGAGGAATTAACTGGGATGGTCTCCAATCTTATCCTCATTCATTACTCTGCTCATTTCTTTGAAATCAGCAAATGCCCTAATTAAGTCATTAATGATCTTCTAATCATCCAGTTATAATCTTAGTTCAAATCTCTGGCATTTAACATTTTTGACCAGCTGAAACTGTTACTTGCAACTTCTTCTCCTTTGTTTTTAATGATGGAGCTCTCACTGAACTCTTCTACTTCACAGAGCTATAACGTCTATCATCAGCTTTGCTGACCGAGTCACCTTATCTTCCTATATCCATCTCTTGGTATAACCTATAACCACACACTTTTAATATCAATTACACATTTACCTAATTAAAATAAAAATTGTTGCTTTGATTCTTGTACATTGTTTTCAATACCATCTCTCTCATTGGCATTTTTTTAAATGTAAAAAATGTAAAATTGTAGAGTACAATTCAGGGTAAGGTATACAAATATTCATTGTGCAGGTGTGCCCCCCTTCCCCAGGCATATTTCAACTAATGTCAATTCCACCTCCCCACCTCTCCCCCCCTCCCCCCCAGTTTTCTGCTACTGTCAACGCTTTTCCTATAGTATTACGGTAGTTGTTCGAGGTCCACTTATGAGTGAGAAAATGTGATACTCAGTTCTTTGTTTCTGTGAAAGATTACTCAGTATTATAGACTCTAGTATCATACAGGTTGCTACGAAGTTCATGATTTGTTTTTCTTTATGGCTGTGTAATATTCCATTGTGTATATGTACCATAATTTTATATCCAGTCCTCTTTTGATGGGCAGCACAGTTGGTTCCATGTTCTTGCTATTGTGAACAATGCTGCAACAAACATACGTGTGCAGGTATCCTTTTTGGTGCATCGACATATATTTGAGTTCTTCCAGGTATATTCCCAGTAGAGGGATTGTGGGGTCATATGGAATGTCAATTTCTAGAACTTTTCCACAGAGGCTGTGCTAGTTTACACTGCCACGAACAGTGTAGAAGTGTTCCCTTTTCATCACATCCTCTCCAGCATCTGTTATTTTTTGAGCTATTGATGATGGCTATTCTGACTGGAGTTAGGTGGTATCTCAGTGAAGTTTTAATTTGCATCTCCTTAATGACTAGTGAGGCTGAACATTTGTTCATGTATCTGTTGGCTGCTCATATGTCTTCTTTTGAGAACTGTCTATTCATGTCTTTTGCCCACTGGCATTGTTTTTTAAAAGATTTTAAATAATCTGTCTCCTGTCAATATTTCTGATTTTATCTTCTAGCATTTCACTATTACCAGTCTGTTCCATTTATTCCAACAATATTTACAGTTTGCCCCAAATCTTAGATTATTATAGTGAAGCTGGTATGCATAAACTAGTCACTTTTGCTGGAATGCTACATTACTTTGTTTCTGACTGGAATGTCCTAATCATATTGCAAAAATCTCTTCACTTGATGCTTATTCCTGAACCATCCCCAAATCTCAAAGAATGAATTACTCCAATTTTGGTGCATCCACATATATTTATTTACACATATCTCACTTATTCTGACATGTTTCATTTACATTGTTGCAAGTTATTCTGTGGCTTTCTTGGTCAAAGGGAAGTGCTCTTGTTACCTTAATTTGTCAGTTCCTAGCCCGGTGCTTGGATCAAAGCAAGTAGTCAATCAGTATATATCCACCCACAGGTTACAAGCGTAGGACAATGAAGAAGATAGATGACAATCTTGTAACAGTATATCATGTAGGCCAAGAATAAGAATCCATGAGGTTAAACAGAGAAAAGCTGTGCGTCACCATCCAATATTTCTGAGTTGAAAGTATAAATATGGTGGTAACAGCATTCTAAAACTCTAACATAAATCATTGCATCTTTTTCATTTAACTTTTAAGGAAAGACCTATGACACTATTTAAAAGCCAATTAATGTACCAGATAGCCAGCAAAAAGCATCCATTGTGGCACAGCTATAGAAATAAAGCTATACAAACTAGAAGTATGTTAAAATTTTTGAGGTCAGGAGAGACTGGAAACATGAATTCTGGGAGATAAATTAGCACACTTAGGTCATCTGTTGGCTGAGCCTTGTTAAGTTAGAACATGTTTTAGCAGACTGGGTATAAGGAGACAGGAGACAAAGGCAAGGTCTGTGTCAGGTTGGGTAGGAAACCACCTCAAAGCCTGAAAAGTGATTCTTTCACTTTGGGAACTAAAAAAATACCCTCCCAATAGAGGATAAAATGGAATTCTTAGCTTTGCCTCTTAGTTTTGGTTCTTTAACTTGTTCTTAGTGTAGAAAGAGAGAGAGAGAGAGAGAGAGAGATAAAAGTAGAGGTAGAGATAAAGATAGAGACAGAGATAGAGATAGGAACACATATAGAATAAAACCAAAAGAATGGAGTCGGGCTCGGTGGCTCAGCTTGTAATCCCGCGCTTTTGGGAGACTGAGGTGAGTGGATTGCCTGAGCCCGTGGGTTCAAGACCCGCCTGGGCTACTTGGTGAGACCTCATCTCTACAATAAGTCAAAAATCAGCCGGGCGTGGTAGCGCGCGCCTGTAGTTCCCGCTACTCGGAAGGCAGAGGCGGAAGGATTGCCGGAGCCCAGCAGGTCGAGGCTGCGGTGGCCATGAGGGTACCACTGCACTCCAGTCTGGGCGACAGAGTGAGACTCCAACTCAAAACAAAACAAAACAAAAAAACCCAAAAGGATGTAAATATAAAATGTATGCAAATATATTTGTTTGTATACACAAATACACACCAGATGAATGATTATTCAAATAATAAAGAAAGCTGGTATAGCTTTATTAATATCTGACAAAATAGTCTTTAAGTTAGAGAGCACCACTTAAGAGAAAGTTTCACCAAATACAACAAAAAACTCAGTTCAATAGACATATATTTTAAAACTTGTCTGCAACTAAAAGCATAGTTTGAAAATGTAAAATGTAAAAATATTCAATTTTCCAAACAGAAATCGAAAAATCCATGATCAGAACAAGATTTTAACACACCTCACAGTGATAGATTGTTCTATCAGACACATACACGGACATACACCCAATTGTAAAGATATAGAAGACTTAAATAAAAAGTAGCAGCCAGGCTCGGTGGCTCAGCCTGTAATCCCGCGCTTTGGGAGGCTGAGGTGAGTGGATTGCCTGAGCCCGCGGGTTCGAGACCCGCCTGGGCAAATTGGCATAGACCTCATCTCTACAATAAATAAAAAAATCAGCCGGGCATGGTAGTGCGCGCCTGCAATTCCTCCGGCTACTCGGATGGCTGAGGCGGAAGGATCGCCAGAGCCCAGTGGGTCGAGGCTGCAGTGGCCGGGAGTGGCCACTGCACTCTAGTCTGGGTGACAGAGTGAGACTCCAATTCAAAAAAAAAAGTAGCAAGATAGTACCCAACAACTGAAGAAAATAACTATCTCTTTGTAAAATTATACTATCGATTGGTTTTTAGCTGTATTTTTTTCTGACATGGTTATTTTCTTCATTTTTAACCCCAGCATCTAAGAACACATTTTATTCAATCTCAAAGAACTTGTTTGAGACAAATGAAAGACTTTGCCTTCTAATTTTCTTACAAAACTCCCTTGGTGTTTCTATTTTCATTCATTTTCTTGAAATGACTCCAAGTTCTCTTTAAATGCAAAAGAATGCTTTACACAAACACAGATTCCTATTTCAAAAACATTTAGTCATCTTCTCTCTTCTAGGTGCTTTCCCTTCTCAGCACCACCTCAGAGATTCTTTCCAGGCATCTGAGCCAAGGGTCGGCTCTTTCCATAATGGGTCGTCCATGTGGCATTTGATATTAACAAGTCCCTTATTAGCATGTACTGAGTAATGAAGGATTAATTTAGTGAAGAACATAGCTTTAGCCCTGGGAAACTGACAAGTGAGTAAGATGGAACTGGTCTTTAGAGTTGTTCTCTTCCTTTTTCAGGTATTTCAGTAACTTTGTAGACTTCCATACCCCATTTGATAGCTTGAAGTATTAAGCTGGCCAAAGATAAAAGGGCAACTTGGAACTTCTTAATCATGTGATATTTTCTTCAATTTAATTTACATTTGACTTTGTTTCTGTTAATACATTTATTGGTGAAGAACAACCTTTTCTTGCATACATTTATTGTCTTGTGTAAAAATTATGTTGATGAATAGCAAAAGAGAAACACTTTGAAACATGCTTTTAAGCCCCAATCCACATCTTTTACTAGTTATGTGTTCTGGCTACTGCTCTCTATAACCTCTCGGTTCTTCATTTTTTTCTCATCCACCACCAACAACAAAAGGAAATAATAAAGTAGAATTTACTTAATAGAGTTGTTGTGAGGATTTGATGAATATAGACTACCTACTGCAGAATATTCTGCATGGAAAAATTTCATGGACAGATATACAAGTATGTGATTTTTGCACACAATGTAAAAGGAAAACTGTTTATTGTCAATGAATATAAATTAAATTAATGGGGAAATTGTAAAATATATTAGAAAAGTAAGCCAAAAACATCTTAATAAAAGTCTAGATAAATATTTTGATCATGGTATAATATATTCAATAACATCATAATGCTCTCATTTCCTGAAAATTTATAGTGAACTGAGTAGATTTTTCCTTCTCTAGTTTTTTGATTGATTTATATTAAACTAAATTAAAAGGTAGAATATTTTACAAACAATAACTCTGTTGTAATTATTTAAGTGACCAGACAATGGCTGCAAATTCTACCATTCAAAGACATAGCAGTGCATTTAATGAAATTCAGGGAACTGGTAGGAAATAATCAGTAAGCGACTGCTCAAATGACTGCGATATATCGAATTAATAATGCTTCTAAAAACTTTTTGGCTACCATGTGACTCTAACAGATGCTGTTTTGAAAAAAAAATTTCATTTTTATGAAGTATTATAGAACCATAGTTGTCAGTATTTTTTGTTCATTAGTTTACTAGTGACCTCAAAACTATAATTCAACATAAGTAGTCAATAGAATCCTGCACAAAAAAGTAAATACATTAATTTTTTTTTGATGGGGGGATGGCAATCATATTATTTGTTATCATTTTTCTGGAATTTCCTAAACTGGAATTGCTTCTGGCTACATTCTAGATATTTTAGAGAATTAAAAAATCCTACAATCCAAATATTTTCTAGAATGCTGTCTCCACTTTCTTATCTGAACCAAAATCTGATTTTGCCCTTATGATGCACTTGCCCTCAAACACTCTTACATCCACATTCATAAATGCATAAGGAGGTTTTTTTCCTCTCTAGTCCATCCCCAAACCTCGATACATCCTTATCCCTTTTAGACTATCAGCCTACAGTTTCATCATTTATTTCATGTATCTTTAGATTTATTCCTTACTCTCTCTGGCCTTCTGTCTGCCGTGTGTGTGCCAATTCAGTTTTCAAATCTAGGATAATCTTTAAATTTTTGTTCGAGTACTGAGCACTGAGGAGAAGGTCAAGCAAGAAAGGTTATCGTATCAATTACAGATGAATGCTAACTGATATCAGTTAATATCCCAGTGCTGCTTTGCTGCTCTTTTAGTCTAAATGTAGTATATGGAGAAACTTTTACCTCAACTTACCTGGAGTGCAAATTGATAGAAACATTCTGGATGAGCATGTAGCAATATGTATAAAAATGATTTAGAATACATATATTTTTTAAAACAGAAATTCTCTTATTGGCAATTTATCCAAAGCCAGTTATCAGACAAGTGTACCAATATGTATGCTTTTAGTTGTACACAATAAATTTGTTAAATAAATTGTATAATAGTGGACTATCATGCAGTCATTAATTGCATATCTATATTAATAATGGCAATTATTTTATATTACTGAGTGTAATGAAAGAAAATAAATTGGTATCATACATACAATCATATGTGTGAGTTATTTTTAATATATGGAATTACTTATATGTGTTTTGTATGTGAATTACCACATGTATTTTGTAGATTAGAAAGTGTTTGCTCAATTATTGATAATTATTGATTCTGGTATCAAAATTTTGCATAATTTTGATACATTTTATTTCTTTATTTCCTTCTCTATACTTTTCAATATTACTTGAAATTCCTGTATAAATATGCATTATTAGAATAAGAAAAAATAGTATACAAGCTATATTGAATTTTAAAGAACATAGTTTAAATCAATAAACTAGCAGATAAATCATTGTAATTCCTATTTTTCATTTTGTGTCCAAGTAAATTGTAATCCAGTTTCCTCACTTCAACTATTCTACAAGAATGGTTCTTGGGCAACTCTCATGAATCTGAAATGGTTGAGTAGATTGTTTTTATTAACACATGGCTATTTTCAACCATACTTTATACCATTGAGTCTTCAGCTATTTTACCATTTTATTTTCCTTCACTTGCCCCTTAAAAACAGATCCTAAGTTTCCATGTTTGGAGTGCTTTCCTTTTCATGTTGTACATTCTTCACTAATCTATTTTCCCCCCACAACTTCAAATATCACCTTTACTGAATGATTCTCAAATAATTATTAAAACATCAAAGGTACATGCCTAACTGCCTGCTGTTTTCTGCACAAAACAAGCTTGAAGTTATGTCAAATTCCTCGGGTGCAAATTAGAATTTACTAGTTTCTCTTCTAAACCTTCTTTCTCCTGTGACTTCAATTTTAAGTGAACCACCAGTCTCTCTTTGCTTGGATTTAAAACTCTAGGCTTCTTGAACTTCCTCTTTCTCATGCCTCATAGCTAGTCACCACATCTGTATTGATTATGTACCTATCACATAGTTTTCAGTTGTCAAATGAAGTAAAGTTTCAAATGAGGTGCTATTTCCTTTATGCTCCCAGTTATACTGACCTAATTTGAACATTAATCATCTTATCCCAGATATCTGAAATAACCTTCTAATAGAGCTTTCTGACTCTCCCTTCAGTCACACAGTCATAAGCATGAATTGGGCAAAGTTCTGATTGTGATGGCCTCTCTTTGCAAGACAAAAACAATAACCTTACTAAAATATTAGTTTAATATGCCAGGCCCTTCCTCATGATTTCATTCCAGTCTTCCCTTGAAATTTAATTTCCCAGACACAGTTTATCCTCATTTCTCAAACACACTATTAGTAACAAATGACTAACCCCATTTTCTAACATGCAGGACTTTTCCATCTATGACATTAATTTGACTTAGACAGAGTTTGAAATTCACTTGGAATATCAGAAATCATTGATTTTTTACTATCCCCTTGATCGTCTTCCTTTTTTAAAAAACTGATTCAAGTGTGTTTTCTTCCTCTGTCCGGAGTGAATCTCCTTTCTCCCCATGTATGAAGTATTCATACGGTTAATTCTATAAGTGCAACATCCTCACATGATTGTGAATACCTTCAAAGCAGAGGCCTCAAAAAAGATTTTACCAATTACCTGAAAAAAAATAGCAATAACTAATATACTTAAAACAGTATTATACAGCCGGGCTCGGTGGCTCAGCCTGTAATCCCGCACCTTTGGGAGGCTGAGGTGGATTTCCTGAGCCTGCGGGTTCAAGACCCGCCTGGGCAGCTTGGTGAGACCTCATCTCTACAATAAATCAAAAAATTAGCCAGGCATGGTAACACGCGCCTGTAGTTCCGGCTACTTGGAAGGCTGAGGTGGAAGGATCGCTGGAGGCCAGCAGGTAGAGGCTGCGGTGGCCGGGAGCGGCCACTGCACTCCAGTCTGGGCGACAGAGTGAGACTCCAACTCAAAAACAAAACAAAACAAAACAGTATTATACATATTTTATTCAAAATAAATTTAGTGTTAGAAAGGAAGAGAAGGAAGATAAGTTTTGGTGCTAAAGCTTAAAATGGCAAAATAAGCAAGGAAGAGCAATACTCAGCATTGATAATGAAAAACATATTTTTATTACTAAAAATTAACACCTGAATCATAATAAGCAACTAAGCATAGGTAAAAATGGATAAGACTGAAGACAAAAGTGTTTACTTTATTCCAGAGTTAAGGAAAAGACAAACATGTGTAGATAGAAACAAGTGAATTTCTGAGCACCAACTTCCGAGCAACTAAAGTCTAACTTACCAATTTATGATGAAGATTTGAGATCATCTATATCAACTAGCAAAGTACCTATTAAGCAAATAACCATTCATTCTTTCACTCAAACTTATTGATTTAATATAATACACAAAAGAAAGTATCAGTGAAAATGTTTTTAAGAGCTTCATAATCAAAACAAGAAAAGAAGGAAGAGTACGAAGATGAGAAAGGGGATAAGGGGGATGGGGAGGAGGCTAGGTTTAGGAAAGCAATATATAATACGTACTATATGCTTACAACATACCATCCATCTTTCAAAGTAGTTTACATTTATCATCTCATAATCTGGGCAAGATAGCTGCTATTATTGTCTCTATTATATAGGTAAGGGGACTGAGGCATAATATGACCCAACAACTTCTTCCCAAGCAAAAAGGAATCTGATCTGGCTTCAATCCCAGAAGATCACCATGTTCTGTAGTTTATGCCTTTAGTTACTATGGTATACTATAGTTAACATGCTGCACAGACACCCAGATACAACCGATTAATAGAAACATACTTCAGGGATGCTTTAAAACAGTTCTATGAGAATATAGATGAGAGTGTGAATCATTGCTGACCTGAAGTGTTAAAGAAAACTCAGCGATTAAAAGAAGATAGTAGTACTATCACGGATTATCATGTAGGTGGAAGAATAGCAAGGCTGTTTTAGAAGTACTAAGGAAGCAGGGTTTCTTGCAGTATGGATCTTTTATATTTTTTGAAAATAGTACATGAGATTGCCCCAAAAGGATGCTTGTTCCATTTTCAATTGAACTTGAGTAACAGGGCAGTAGATAATCCATAGTAGGCATAGCAAAGGTCTACATTATTTAACCTTTTTTAAATTATAAAGATCTGGGGTACAATTCAGGGTTATGTACACAAAGGTTGATTATGCAGATACCCTTGTTGTAAGGTATGCCCCTTCCTCCCCTAGCAGTTTCCCTCAACTACCAATCCCATTCCCTCTCCCCTAACAGTTTTCCACTACTGTCAATCCCTTTCTTATAGCATTATAATTGTTCAAGGTCCACTTATGAGTGAGAACATATGGTACTCTGTTCTTTGTTTCTGTGATAGATCACTGAGTGTGATCAACTCCAAATCCATCCAAGTTGCTATGAAGTCCACATGTTTGTCTTTCTTTATGACTGCATAATATTCCATTGTGTATATGTTCCATATTTTTTAATCCAGTCCAGCTTCGATGGGCAACATGGTTGGTTCCATGTTTTTGCTATTGTGAATAGAGCTGCAACAAACATACGTGAGCAGGTATTTTTTTTGTAGAATGATTTGAGTTCCTCCGAGTATATTACCAATAGCAGAATTGTTGGGTCATATGGAAGGTCAATTTCTAGTTCTTTCAGAAATCACCATAGTCTTTCAGAGAGGTTGCACTAGTTTGCATTCCCACCAACAGTGTAGAAGCATTCCTTTTTCTCTCCATCCTCACCAGCAACTGTTGTTTGTTTTTATTAATGATGGTCATTCTTACTGGGGTTAGGTGGTGTCTCAATGTGGTTTTGATTTGCATTTCTCTGATGATGAGTGAGACTGAGCACTTTTTCATGTGTCTGTTGACTGCTCAATATATCTTCTTTTGAGAAGTGTCTATTCATGTCTTTTGCCTACTTTTTAATGGGGCTTTTTTTTTCCTTTTGGTGCATTTGAGTTCCTTGTAGATCCTCACTGCCATAAATTCTTTGAAGAACAAGGGGAATGGAAGCTTACGAATAAATTACTGATAATCAGTCACAAATTAATTTTTACAAGTAAATATAAAAATGGAAAGCCTTTATGCAGTAATTCTGTTTCTTAAATGATTTAAAATATCTCATTCCACATATAAAACTACAAAAGTCTATAAGTAGGCATCTTACACATTTGACTGCAGTGATTTAAAGACAGACAGGAAACCACTAAGAATATAGGACAAAAAAATGGTACTATGATGATAATACTAAAATAAGGGTTTTTTTTCAGCTTAAATAATAGGCTAATATATTTCAGCATAGTCTGCAAGATTTAAGGATTGTGCAACAGTGCATATTTGCTTTAGGTAACAGCAAGCATTTAAAAACTTAATAGCTTATTATCTATCTACCTAATGAAAAGTTTAATACTCAAAAAGTTTAATTCTCATCAGAAAATTATATTTTGATTTATAAAGCATTAGACATTTCATCTAAAAAAAGCTCAAGTAAAAACGTTTCTGCAAATAAATTTAATACTTTGCCTATAGGCAATTGCACCCACTAAACACATTGTAAGTAATCCATTTTATGTGACCAAGCAGCATACTCATTTTAAACTCCAATATCAAAGAAAAATGGAAGACATGGATAACAAATAATATTTTTAAAATATTGAAACCATTACATGAACAACTAAGAAATAATTGCTCACAGAACAATTTTTGAGCATCTTATATAATGAATTCATTTCTTAAAGCATCTGGTTATCTTTCTGACTAAAAATGCAATACCAATTATATTTTATAGGTAGTAATTTCTTTTTATAGCTTAAAAAATGGAACATAGAAGAAAACAACTGTGGTTAACTTTTTAAAAATGTATCCTTTAGAATAAAATAATCTAAAGCACTAAACTAAAGTAGTCAGTATTAAAGACAAATCATATTACTGACCATCTTTGGAGGTCATCTTTGTATAAAATTGATTTCATGAATAATATTGATGCATACACACCTATTACTTCTGATATTATGAGTCTGGTCAAAGAATATTCTGATAAAAAAGAAAAAGTTCATAAAAAATTTACCTATTCCAAGTAAGCATAAAGGTTTGATACAGTATGCCAGAAAACTTTTTCCTATAAGTTTTAGAAAGAAGAACTCACATTTTCTTACACAGTCTGAATAATGTTAGCTGAATGTTATTAAAAGTAAAATGTGTAACTATCATACAACAATATCATAGAAATTCTCAAGTGCTTCAAATCACCACTTTATACCCAAAGGCTAGGTATATTTCAGACAAAAAAAACACTGAAACTCTTCTAGATATAGTAGATTCAGATGTAGGAGAAGAGAAATGAGGGAGAGAGAGAGATTATAAGAGGTCTTAAAAATATAGAAGTGAACACAACTCATTATAAATAATTTTTTTTTTTTTTTTGAGTTGGAGTCTCACTCTGTCGCCCAGACTGGAGTGCAGTGGCCGCTCCCAGCCTGCAGCCTCGACCTGCTGGGCTCCGGCGATCCCTCTGCCTCAGCCTTCCGCATAGCCAGAATTACAGGCATGCGCTACCACACCCGGCTGATTTTTTGATTTATTGTAGAGATGAGGTCTTGCTGCCCAGGCAGGTCTCGAACCCGCGGGTTCAGGCAATCCGCTCACCTCAGCCTCCCAAAGGCGCGGGATTACAGGTTGAGCCACCGAGCCCGGCTATAAATAATTTTTAGGAGGTTGAAATAAGGGCCACCCAAAGATAATAGTTCTTAATACCTGGAACTTGTGAATATGACTTTACCTGGTAAACTTTTGCAGATGTGATTAAGTTAAAGACATTAAGATGAGGAGACTTCTTTTTATCCCAAGTGGGCTATAAACCTCATCATGAGTGTTCTTACAAAAGACAGGTGTAGGGTGTATAGGCATATACCCAGAAGGTTGAAGGCCACATGAAAATAGAAGTGTAAGAAAGATTTCAAGATGTTGCACTGCTAAATGTTTAAGGTGGAGGAAGGAACCAGGAGTCAGGGAAGGCAGCTTCAGAAATCGGATGAGAAAAGAAATGGAATCTCCTTTAGAGCCTCAAATAAATAAATAAATAAATAAATAAATAAATAAATAAATAAATAAAAAGTGTAGGCAGATTGATTTTGACCCAGTGAGGCTAATATTGGACTTCTGGTCTCCAGAATTATTAAAAAATTTTTTTGTTTTTTATAATAAGGCGCCAAGTATGTAATAATTTATTATAGCAGCCCTAGGAAATGAACACAAGGACTTTACAAACATAAAATCAATAAGAAAGGTTGAAAATACATATGACCACATAAAATCTTAACTTACATATGCCAAAAATAAAACAAAATATGCAACTATTCTTATTGTTTTACTACAGATATTTAAAGGGATTAGCATTTCAATATAGAAAAAACAAATTACTAATACCCCACCTTAAAATAAGGTGAAGATTATAGCGAAAAAATCTCCAAAATAATACATTCAAGAAATAAAATATACATGTATATTTACTATCCAACATGAAAAGCAATTAAATACATGCAAATAAAAATGAGCTAATATTTTTGCTCTTAAACTGGCAAAAATTTCAAACTCTTTTTTTTTTCAATTTAGATGAGGTTATGATAAATTAAGGCCTAGGATCCTCTTCTTATGGGAAGACCAACTCCTAGAAAACCATCTGATATGTATACATGCATAAAGCATTACAATGTGCGTGTATTTGACTATCATTTTATTTCTAAAAATTAGTCTTAAGGAAGTCTTCAGAATAACTTGTACAAGGTTATTTTTCACAGTGTTATTTATAGTAGGAAGTGATTGAAAACAAAGCAAATGTTCAATAGGAGAATAGATGAACAATTATTGAAAAATGATATAATGCAATAGGATGACATAATTATAAGCTTTTAGTATAATGAATGACATCAGAAGTGTTATGAGTTATAAAATTTGGTGAAATATGAATGCTCAAGACAAAAGTAAAATATCAAATTAAAGTGTATTAACATGTGTGAATGTAAAACAAATCAAGAATTGATAAGAATGTACATTTAAATTTTAAGTATAGGTAAACTTATTCTCAGTTTGTTGTAACAGAAAAGTCTGCCTGATAGCAATGCTGATGGATCAGTTTTCTTATTTTTAATCTCTGGTGGTTCCATAATGAGGTTCTATTAGCTTTTCAAATTTTGAAATATAAGTATTTCAACTTTAGAGCAAATATATAGTATGCATCCATATGTTCAGCATCAAGATTGACATATTGTCAATTTGCTTCAGATCTATCATATTTTCTAGTTTTAGAAAAGTAGAAAGATTACTTAACATAATAAAGTACCATTCTTCTTTCTCCTGTTTCTGCAATTAATAGATATAAAGTTGTTGTGGATAACATTGGTAATTGGAAAAAATATATTGAATTTGTATGCAAAATAAAAACTTTGGTTAAAAAAGGTACGTCAATAAAAAGTAATAAAACTTTCTAATACTTACACCAAAACATTTTGACCATCCAGTTAACAGAAGACAACAGTGAAAAGGAAATTATCTGCAAGATGCAGAATAAATAGCTGATTCTGCATTTGGAGTTCTTTAAATAAACTCAGTGAGCCACCGAGGGTATGTAAATCATAGCAACCTCCACTACCCTAAAGGTCTCTACTACCACCAGGAAGCCATCCAGAAAGTGAGTCTTCAAAGAATTTCAGAATTATGGATGGCGATGACTCACTGTTTAGAAGGTAAAGTATGAGTTAAGTTTAAGTTTGCTTTTCAAGATACGTCAGGAATGATTTACCTCTGGATTATGTCTGCAAGAATTGACTACCTGAGCTCTTTTACAGTCAGGAGTAAATTTGAACTGCTTTCTTCTTTGTGTTGGACAGTATAGTCATTCTCTTGTCATCATCCAATAAATAAATAGGCAACCATTAATACTATCTATTGCTATTAATTCAAGACAAAAACTGGCATATGTGGTCACTTTTCCGATAAATGACAGACACCGTGAACACCTACCAAATATCATGCATGCTAGGTTTTTTTGTATTCACGTTTCCTTCTTTAATCCTCTGCTTTTTCTTCTAATACCTTCCAGCCTCTTTTTTTTTTTTTAATGGCTGTTCATATTTTTTTTCTGAGAGTAAATTATTACAACAGAATTTTTAAAAGTTTTGGGCACACCATTCTGACTAATCAAAAATCATAAGTACTCTCTGCATTCGTCTTGTGGGTGCAGTGTGCTCCAGCAAGTAAAAACTTCACAGCAAAAGAGAACTGTGGGATGAGTAACTTTTTTTTTTTTTTTTTTTGAGTTGGAGTCTTACTCTGTCGCCCAGACTGGAGTGCAATGGCCACTCCCGGCCACCGCAGCCTCGACCTGCTGGGCTCCGGCGATCCTTCCGCCTCAGCCTTCCAAGTAGCCGGAATTACAGGCATGCGCTACCATGCCCGACTGATTTTTTGATTTATTGTAGAGATGAGGTCTCACCAAGTTGCCCGGATGGGTCTCGAACCCGTGGGCTCAGGCAATCCACTCACCTCAGCCTCCCAAAGCGCTGGGATTACAGGCTGAGCCACCGAGCCTGGCTGAGTAACTTTTTGATTGGAGGTTGTAGTACACTGTCAAGCAAATAATTTTTACCATAAAGTGAGTACTCACTTGTCTTTTTGTGAGAGTCGGCAGATAAACATTTATGTTCCTCTAGAATGTGTCTCTATTCTGCCTAACGACAAAAGCTGTTATTTTTTTTCTAGCTGTGTTATTTATGAGAGTTAAAATATTTTTTTCAGACACATGTTTCAATAAACAGCACGTCAATGACTGTTTATAGTGCTAAAAGGTTTTCTCTAGGCATATCAACTAAAAAACTCCACTCTTTGATCTCTTGCTCTCTCTTTTTTAAATTACACAGTGTGTGTTGGGAGGGTCTCCACCTAGAACAGACTATAAAATGTTTTTTAAAACTTTTAATAGCCCAGTGTTCACACTATAAGGAGGTGTAAGCTTCAAGGAACAGGAAAATAACTCCTCCTCAGAGATTAGTCTTTCTCTCATGGCTTGATCTGGTTCAGTGGAAGGCTACATTTGACTATTTGTCCAAGATCTAACCTCACAAGAAATAGGAGTTATGGTGTCTCTAGACTTGGCAAATCATGTGAATATTTTTTTTTAATTTTTAAAATTTTATACCCTTGTCATGTGCAATATTTCATGCAGTTCAAATTTTCCCTTCCCTGTTTTAGAGAAATAAAGTGTTTATCTGTACATCGTTGGATGCCAGTCCTCTGGCTCCTCAAAGGAGCCATGTTCCTGCTCCAGCTACTGTATCTGAAATTTGTCCATAATCTAAAAAACCTCCAAAGAGATCATTCTTCCAACCCACATCACCTTTACTTATCCTGCTACACCAAAAATCTTTTAGATAAATTTCAGGAAGATAGCATTTGTTCTGAGAACAGCAATTAAGAAGAAGAAGGGAAAGGAAATTAGTAAGGAAGGGATTTGTATTGGTCACAATGCAATTTTGTTATACTTTGTTTTTTTGCCAGTGTACGCAAGTAAAATAAACACAATTAGGTCTCCTGTTCCCAATAGTGGCAGGATAAGATATATTTTTCCTACACACAAGATTCAGTAAATAATATGTCAGTTGTTGTTTATAGTGCTTAAATAGTTATTTTTTAAATCTTTTTTTATTAGCAATAAAATCAAATACTCAATGATACTTAAAAACAAAAACATGATTCTAGGTTTCATGTAATACGTGGAATTTGAGTCTGGCTTGAATTTTTATTAAATATGTCATCTTGGTCAAATTACATAATCTTTCTGATTTTCCTTTTAAAAAATTTGTCAAATGTATCTCTGCCTTGTACAATTATTTTAGATGTCAAGTGAGATAATGAATGTGAAAGTTATTTATATAAAATAAAGTAGGCTACGTTTGCATAATGCTCTTAAGGAAGGAAAAACATTTATATCCAGGTTTTTTGACTCTGACTCATTTTTGCTAATTGACCACACTCAAACAAATATAAGTAATATTATTATCACGTTTCTTCAAGACTGATTTATTTCCTCTATAATGGAAAATTATAGACTTCAGAGTCTTCAGACAACCTATTGCACAGAAAAGACAATCAGTTACTGGCTAGGGATATACAAACTATGCTAGTGTATGATTTTGTTTATGAAAAAAATGTATAGAAACATATAGTTGAGCATAAAAAGCAATTTCTTATGTATCGCAATGTTAATTAGAGATATATAGCATTTACCTTTTGGTTACTTAATTTTCTTTTGTTGGTTAAAACCAAACCAAAAAAGAAAAAAAGAAAAGTAACATTATTTAACTGTTTAATTGCTTCCATTTTGTTTGGGAAACTTAACCTCAATGTAACCTTTGTGGCTACTGTGCAAATGACTTTGATGATCTTAGTCCCAGAATAATAAACTCTTTGGGGGCTTTAAGCCTCTTTACCTTTAACAGAGGGAACTGAGCAGTCTTCTACTTGTTTGTGTTCATTGATTGATAATGAGCAGTTTCTCTGTCTACATCTGTGTGGGACTATGTGAGGTCTGCTTTAGCCTGCTGGGAGTTGAGAGGAGGGAGAGGCAATCACAGTATGTTTAAAAAATTGTTCTAAGGATGACATTTGGGAGGCAAACAGTTTGGCCACAGGCCAAAGTGATTTTTTTCTTTTAATGTTAAAACAAGCTTGGCACTTTACATTTTCATTTTAATCTCTTTTCACAATTCAATATAAGTTGACAGTTCACTATTTTTAAGTAATAGAAACTTTCTTCAAGTGGATCCCTCTATCAGAAGTTATTTTAAAAATATATGATGAAGAAAAGTGTTATGAAATTTTATTCTGCTTTCATCATTTGCTATAAAATCTATTAGAAATCTATCCTTAGTTGTTAATTATGGAATATCCAATTCTAGCTTTTGTTTTCTATTCAATTGACAAATCATGCTCATGTCCAGGATGTATATAATATCTTGGGAGCTGAATATTTCTTATTAAATAGAGATGAGAGAGCAGTGATAAAATTCATATACCTTACTCTTCACATGGGGTTTTTTTTGTCCTTAATAATTTCACAGTGCAAATAGGCTTCAATATAATCCCTGTCTTTTAGCTATTTATACAACTAAAAAAATGTGTGTCAAAGCTCAACATATATATGGCTTTCATAACACTATTAAATTTTTTATTCTGTACTACTGGCTATTTTAATTCTATCAATATTATGGTTCTTTAGTTATTCAGGAGCATTGGTTAACATGCCTAATGTCATCTGCATATCCAAGGTGCTATGCTTTGCAAATGATCAGGAGAGCAGCTGGGATGGAATTTCTGACTGAGATACAGCAGGTTAGAAGCCAGGAGAGCTGATTTACATGCTTATTTGCCAAGAGTCTGCTTCCAAGTGGACAGGAGGACTTGAAGCCGATATGCGTGGTCAGAAGAACTGACTCCAGCATAAGCAGGAGGTTCTCACTTATTCTTAAGTGAGGACATCTATGCTTAAGTGAAGACAAAGAGACTGTCTTTGAGCCAGAAGGCTGACTCAAGAAAACTATATTCCTTTATATCTTGAAAGGCTATCCATGGAGTGGAAGTTCCACTGAAACCATGCTACACATTGAGTGACCGCTCAAGTACTCTTTACATAAAACTTATTATTATGTGACTCATCCAGATTCACCACATACTGGACTTTTCCTAAGCAACAAAATAAGTTTGTTTTACCCTGAGAACAACTTGGAGGATTTCCTGGGTCGTTGAATCGATAGAATTCTTGCAAGAATTAGAAGTTGTCTTCTGATTAACCTAGAACAAGAGAACCCGAACCTTGATTTCCCACACTGTAATCTGCTGAGTAGACTATGAAGGTTGATACAATCAAGAATGTGACCATGGTCCACAAAATAAAAATAAACCAATTGCAGAAAATATATGCTTATTAAGACTAGAAAAGCTTTTTTTTTCATAATCAATATTTTTTATTATGGTTTTGTGGGGTACAGTTAAGGGTTAGGTGTACAATTATGTTTCATTCAGGCACCCTGTTGATAAGAGGTGCTTCCCCATCCCCAGACAGATATTTGCTACTGTTAATCCCATCTCCCTCCCCTCCCCATAGTTTCCCAGTACCGTCAGTCATTTTCTTATTAGTAGGATTGTGAGATATTGGATGGCCTATACTCTTAAAATAAATAAAACCACAAGAATAATATGAATTTTAAAATATTATTATATAATTCAAAAAGTAATTCTACCTGAGATCCAAATGATATGCAACTTTGAATACTCTGAATTCAGCAGACTTTTCTGAATACCTACTAAAGTGGATAGAAAGAAAATGCTCCAAGAAATCATCTTCCCTGAACATCCTGGTTCCCTACAGAGATTTTGGTAAATATTGAGCAGGAGGAAGGTCAGTATTGGACCACTTGTCTATTTTCTGCTAGAGAGTCATCCTATGGTGTTGCCAAAGTGTAGTAGTATATAATTTAATAGTCAGTCATGGAGAGATAGGTTTGACAATCACTTATGAAAGATTAAAAAAATGGGGAAAAATTCATACTCAAATAGAAGAGTACTGATCTCCACATATAAAGCAAGTCACAGAATAACACAGAAAGAATGATATTTTTCCCAGATGTGATATTGAATCTGCTATAACACGCACAACAAAATGGGCTACACTTATATGATCCATTGTTATGAAGTTTCCTTCATAAGTTTCAAATCTATCAGAAACTTACTGCTAGGTAAGATATTTTCCTAATGCCTGGAAGACATTTGTAATTTGTTACAAAATAATTTCCCATATATAAATTAGAAAAATAAGTTCTTATCTATACAGTAATTTCAGAATGACAAGCAAACATTAAAAACTTCTGTTTTATAGTGAAGAATCAAAATATATTGTATGACAGAATATCAAATACATTATTTTACTCTCTCTTCCATTTACAGAAATTGCATTATATAAAATCATCAATTTAGTCGAGCGCTAAAAGTGTGAATTTTAATAAAGTTGACTAAGAGAGTTTGCATCTAAAGGCCTTAGTGAATATTTATTTTGTGCCTAATAACTTAGAATTATGCTTTCTACAAAGGCCAATATTTTTTTCAAAATGCAAGTTCTGTTTTAAAGCTAAGTGACTTTTTAACATTGATTCAATCATACAGTATATATTTACTGAGCACCTACATTGAGGGTTTGGAAATATGTGAGTAGCAAGACAGATCTAGCCAAAACTCTTACAGTCTTCAGCCTGGTGGAGAAAGAACAAAGAACAAAAAGTATGTAGAGGTCAGTGTGTCTATTACATTAAGTGACTCAGTTATTCATTATTTGGAACTTTAATGAGATCAGTGTTATACAGATAGCCAGTATGCAAGATAGACATATATATATAATATATATTCATTTATGTATTATAAGTACATAATACATATAAATATTTAAGCATATATATTATATATATGCAGCATGTGTGTATATACAGTACACATATAATTGAATATAGATATGCAATGTAGGTATTACATATATATATAACACATACACTTTATATGCCATACAGGTAGTAGAAAGTTGTAGGAGTTCTCATTTGATGGTTATTTTTTCTATTGTGGTAGGAAGCCAAAAGGGAGGGAGGAACAGAAGAAAGTATGAAAGATAAAGGTAAAGACATTTTGAAATGACTGTCATGGAGAACTGCAGAGAGAGTTGACGAAAACTAAAACAAACCACTGGGCAGTGTCAGGACCTAGGTGATGCTGATCAGCACGAATAAATATTGTTGCCAACTTTCATTAAATACTGTTGCCAACTTTCATTGTTCTGTCATATTCTCTAGTGGTTCTGGTAGAAGCAGGGAGATGACAGACTGGTGCAAATGATCCAAGACGGGTTTGGCAAAAGATACAAAGTATGTTCAACTGAGTCAGAGAAATGACATATTAACATGATAGTGAGTTATAAACTAGACAAAGAAAATGGAAAAGAAATAAAAAGAGAAACAATGAGAAAATAAAGGAATCTAACTACTGAATGTCTGGATTAAACAAAGAACTGAACTGGTCTACTCAAATAACTGATTGAAAGAGGAGGACTGAAAAGAAGAAGGTTATGATAGTTTTAGTAATCTCAATTTTTAAAATCTTTTTCTAATTTCTTATTTATTTGTTTGCTATTTTTTGAAGACAAGGTCTTGCTCTGTCACCCAGACTAGAGTGAAGTGGCTCAACCATAGTTCACTCCAGCCTCAAACTCCTGGGCGAGCCTCCCACCTCAGCCTCCTATGCAGCAAAAACTACAGGCTTGTGCCATCATTGACTAATTTTGCTGTTTTTGGTTGTTGTTATTCTTGCTGTTGTTTGTCTGTTTGTTTTTGTGGAGATTGGTCTTACCATGTTGCCCTGGTTGGTCTTGAACTCCAGGACTCAAATGATCCTCATCTCTTGGCCTCCCAACTTTCTGGGATCACAGGGATGCCACCTGCCTGGTCTCATCTCAGTATTTTATTTCAAATTGCTCATGGTGATGACAGGGGCTATATGTGACTATGGGATTTAATCACTGAGGTTGAATCAAGTGAAGATGAGAACAAAAAAAGTGAAAGGGCAGGTGTTTTCTAAGCAAAAATAAAGATATTAATTTTTCATAGGATAAAAATAGGTTTTGAATGGAAAAAAAAAGGATTGAGTTGGTGCTAAAGTTTTCAGTAAATTACAGAATCGGGTTTGAATGTGGGTACAACTAACTAGGAAGAAGAATGAAGACACAGAGCGGAGTGTCCAGACTAAAAGTAAAGTGTTTGTACCTAACAGCTTAGGTGCAGTGACTTAGAAAGTTCTTCGAGAAATCAGAATAGAGAGCGTGACCCATAATATTCCCATATGAATTCTAAATAATATGCAATTCATGAAAACCCTTAATTCTTGATATCTCTTCTCCAGGAATTTTAAACACTTGTTATAGTATGATGATTATAAATTACACATATTTTAAAGGCCAACTGACAATTCTTTACAAAATGGACATGCACCTTGTATTTACAACTCTGTCAAGATTTCAAAGTTACCAATAACCCTTGCTTTGAGTTTCTTCCCCATCATCACTTATACTCTGGATTCATTTTGTCTACTTTTGCATGCTTCTTTAAATAGTTTGACCATGTTCTTATGGCCTACATATGTGTACCAAATAAGAAGTTCATGACAGCATATTTGTAATAGACTTCCTTAAATTTTAATGAAGTAAAGTTTGGCAAGCATTTTATGTAAGAAGAATGTAAGCCTTTTCAAGTTCTATTTTTTGACTTTTGGGAACAAAGTCCAAAGAAAAGGTAGACAGAAGTGAGATGCTGTTCCAAAGCTTTAAATTGAAAGTAGATCAGCATCATGGAGTAAAGTACTTGGAAATATTAAGTACCTGGCTATAGCTATGAGTCCCTGTCCACAGGCAGGCTTTGGCACAAATGTGAATTTATCAATAATAGCATAGCAAATAGAAGTAATGGTTATTTTTCTGAGCATTTATCATAATACAGGAGATCTCTTAATAGCTGCATACATATTATCTCCACTGCCTTCAACAGCATTCTGTAAATTTGCTATTCTTCTACTTCCATGGTATACTGAGGAATAAAGAAGTGAGATTGTCCTCACCCAGGATCTCCATGACTATCTGCCGCACAGAAAACACTCCTTCCAAACTGAACCTTGACCCCCTCACAAAGAGAGTAGAATTCCAGCTAGAAATGGACAGGAAAACATCTGCCACCTCACAGAAACTCTGCTGAAATTTGAAACCAGAAGAATTATCCAAATTTATAGTCTTTGGAAATGTCTCTGGAGTCTACATTCTCCCTTTTCTTTGGTCTAACTTAGAAGATGTCAGAGCTCATTTTTTCTGTGTCCTTGTTGTCCTATTTCCATTGATTGTAATACTCCTGACTTTGCTCTAAGCTCACATTTATTATCAGTCTCATTATGAGAGTTAATAGAGAAAAAGGAAAATGATGTATAGATTCATAGGCATACAATTATCACTTTGAAAAATAAAAACAGAAACATTCAGCAACACTGCACTGATTTTTTCTGATCCTTTAAACAATTGCCAACTGATAAAATAGGCATGACTTTCAAAATTTTAATATCCTTTTTATTATGATGGCAGATGAAACAATCCTGCTTCTATCACTTTTTAATTCAGATTTATTGAGTATCTAGAGATTTATAATCCTTTCTCAAGGCAGGGGAATAAAATGTAATATGCAATTAGCATTTGTAGCTTTTTGAAGATGGTATGATTGATGGGGGTGACAGAGACAATATGACAATGGCAATAGCATGTATGTCTCTGTGTGCTTGATTGTGCACATTTACAGCTCCTATATGTGCTTAAATGTATACAAAATATAGAGAAAATAGGAATATCACTATCTTTTATAAGAAATGATAAGTTACAGTAGGTATGGGTATTGCTTCCCCATACTTAGCGATCGATAAGTGATTTATGAATTTGTGAAGTGAAGGTATTGCATATAGATACATTATATGTCTTAGGATACTGAAAGTTATATCATTATCTAAAATTAATGATTTATCTTTAACTCATTTGTCTTTGAACAAAGAAATACATTCTTAAAGCCCTGTTAAAATTCATTAATACTGCTCTGAGACTTAGAGATTCTTTGGACGCTTTTTGTTTGTTTTTTTTCCTTTGGACGTTTTTATAGCCATGATTTCAATCATTATTTTATCTAAGAATACTGTGTTTAAAAAAGACAAATGAGGAAAACAAAAGCCTAGTGAATTTAAGTATCCATCTGAAAGTATTCCAGTTAACTACTATAATAAAAATGATGTGATGAACTGTATTTGCTGAACAAAGGGAGCCTCTAGCACACTCCCAAGCAGCAGCGAAGGGGTTACTGTTTATCATAACGGAATGGAAAATGCACACTGGCTTTCAAGTTCAAAGGGCTTGAGGGAACTTTGGTAACTTTATCCCCTTTAGTCACAAACTGTGAGACGACATATGGTTAACATCCTTTTTTGCTGTTATTTTTAAACTTGTTTATGAGACATAAATAAAAAAGTATTCTAAACCCTATAATGACTTTTCTCCCTGAGTGGAAACTCGATTTTGATCATCAAATAGTACTTCTCGCAGTTTGACTATCTGATGACTTTTCTCTTCACTGGTGAGAAGTAATGATGGATATTGGAGAAACCAAAATCTAAAAGGGTAATATATTATATTGTTGCTCTTCTTTGTTTTCCCCTTTGAGTTTTCCCATGGCATAGATATTCCAGACATAGACAGCTTAGATGGTTGAAAAGGGGATTTAAAGAACTGTCAAAACTCATTTGGAGAAAGAGAGTGTCTCCACAATTTTCCATGAATCAAAAGGTAACAAGGGAATATTATATTCTGACTAACTTAATTTCTGACTCTATAGCAGCTAGAGGCTTTGTCCTCCTAAATCATGCAAGATATTTTTTAAGGGAAAAAAAAAGCTAAAGGAAGTAATAAATGTCAAACCGTCGTCAAAAACGGCTGGGCACTTTAATTTTTTTATTTTATTTTAGTCTTCACTGGAGTTCTTTGAACTTGTGACAAGTAACCCATCTGCAGTTCAAATCTACTGTAAAGTTGGTTTACCATGCTACCTGTTTTAAAACTAACATTTTTTCCCCAGGAGATTAGGAAACTGGGACTATAATACACTATTAAATATAGGCCTCTATTTCCTTTAATTTTCCCTAGTATATATTTAGAATCCCATACACTGTAATCAGGTAACATTTAATGTATTAAGATGCATAAACATGTGGGCACTAGCTATAATATTCAAGTCAGATGTTTTAGAACAAGAATGTGTACCTACTCTAAAACATTAATCCTCACAGAGGATAGCCAGAGTGTTCCAGAAGAAATTAAGGAGTGCCTTCTGTGACTTTCCCTAATCTGGTTTATCAACTATGTATATATTGGTTTTTCTTAAATGGAACCAAAAAGCATAAAAGAATAAAAGAAACAGAATGAATTTCATCAGAACCCTAATTTTTGCTAGTGCTTAACTATGGCAAAGATTCATGTGTTCATATTCTTTATGTAAAAAAATGGTTTGGATGAAATTAATGTCATAAAACAATCAACTTAATAAACTAGTGAGAGAAAACATGGACACTATCTTTGTGTTCAAAGGCTCATTCTTTACCTTTCTTCTGTCAACACTCTCTTATACACTATCAACATTTGACTGGGTGCATCTTTGTAGATCACATCCAACATTTCACGCTGATCCTTCTTGGGAATCAGTGGGTGGATGGGAACTTTAGCTTTCAAACTGATCTTCTGATTTTAAGTCCCTATTTCTAAGAGTCAAATGCTGCCTTTGCTTAATTGTGACTGTTATTAAATTCACCTAATTTCCTGTGTACAGTAGATTTTCATAGATGAATATATAGTTATGTGGTGTTTCTATAGAACTCAAGGAATTCTTTCTTACTATGTAAAGTTTAAGGGCAAGAGAAAATATGAGATAGTATTCCAAGGAGAGATTTATATACTGTATTTTGAGAAAATAATCCTACTCAATTTACTATTATACTCTCAACTTGTGTGGAAAAAAAAACTGGGACAATCACTTTAACTTCTGCACGATTTTACACATTTTCAGACTGGTAAAAATAAGCTTTCCTATGTTCCTTTTTTCTTTGTCATCTGATAGTTGAATAATAGTATTTTATATACTTCTGGTGTCAATGAATACTTGCTTAGTGTGCTTTTCATAGAATCCTGGAAACAGTCTGTCAATATTTATTTATTAATCAAAGCTACTTTACAGTTCTGAGAGACAATGAGTAAATGGAGCAACCCAAATTATAACACAGAATTCCCCACATGTAGTCATACATTCCAACCACAAAACCTCACTCTTCTTTTTAAGGTATTGCTGTAGGAAACTAGTCTTATTCCAAAGCCAAAACTCCAGGGATTAGCTAAACCAGAAGGGATGATTATTTTTTTCTTTTCTGAGCTGTGGCTTTGCCATCTGTTATATTTCCCTTGTTGCACAAAAAATGGTTTCTATGACCAAGAAACTTAAGTTCTGGCAAAGAAATAGGATATCTTATGATGATCTTTTATTTGACAGACCAGTATTTGGAACAACTTCAATATTGAGATACCTGTATTTTACATATTTTCATTTGAATGAGTTTTTCCAAGAAGATTAAAATAAAGCATTTAAATGAGCATTTAAAAAGTCTTATACTTTTCACTTATCTTGTACTATAGAAGATAGGTTATGAAGAATGCTATCTTTTTATTAGTTTATTGTTTGTTTGTTGTTTGAGTTGGAGTGTCACTCCTTTGCCCAAGCTGGAGTGCAGTGGCACACACACTCACGGCCACCCCAGTGTTGACCTTCTGGGCTCCAGTGATCTTTCTGCTTCAGCCTTCCGAGTAGCCAAAACTAAAGACGCAGGCTACCACGCCCAGCTATTTTTTATTTTAATGTAGAGAGAGGTCTCGCCAATTTTCCCAGGCAGGTCTCGAACCCACGAACTCAGGCAATTCACTCACCTCGGCCTCCCAAAGTGCTGGGATTACAGACTGAGCCACCGAGCCCAGGCTCTTTCTATTAGTTCTATGCAACACATAATGTTTTACAGAGAGTTTGTTTCTTAGAACCTTGTTCCAATAGTATACCTCCATCAGGATAAGTTGCCACCAAGGAGACAAGCAAATTTTCCTTTTTCTCTTTCACTTCTTGTATTCTGAGAAGAACAGAAATTGGGCCCCAAAGCTATGCAAGACTGACTTCTTGGGTGAAAGGTAAGTAAGATATGTATGTTTGTGTGTGGGTGGGGAGAGGGATTGGAGGAGATTGGGGGACAGGTTTGGGGAAAAAGTTATGTGAATTTTCTATTGAGAAAAAAAGGAGAGCATAAAATGAATAATTATTATTTAATTTTTCTACAATAAAGTCCTGGAACTTATTTTATACAAGAGTAACACTTATGGTATTGGAAAAAAGGGGAAATCTTCCCTTGCTAAGATCAAATGTCGCCTAGGAGATGTAGATGTCGTCAATGGGGACATTAGGAAGCAGATAATATGAAAGCAAACAACACGTTAAGAACTAAGAGATTAATCCAGTGAAAAAAGCAAGTAGAGCACTTGGAAGTAGAACTTGCCATCAAATGCCGACAAGGTTCCTTACTGTTCTTGGTGAAGTTTAGAGCAAGGCTTAGTGATGTCAATATACACACAACTTTTCATGATCTATGTCATCGTGTGTCTACATTTTTCCAAAGACATTTTCTCATATTTCAGTGCATCTACAATAAGCAGAATGATGCTGAGCATTTAGTTGGTACTAAGTAATACTTTTTGAATAAACAAGTAAATGAATAAGTGAATAAAAAAGGAGTACGACTGAATATTTTTAAATTATTAGATACTGGAATATTCTTAAAATATTGGAATATTTTTAAGAGCTTTATAGAACAAGATAAGTAAAGTATTACCCTCCCTATAATAATAACAATATGTTTAATACATAATCTGAACTAGGCACAATAATGGGTACGCTACTAATAATATTTATAATCCTCACAATAATTCATTAAAATGATTATTGTGATCCTGTTTTTATGGATAAGATTCTCTTCTAGCAGAACCCTTTTGAACCAAGAGAAAGTACAAAAACAGGAGTATATATTTTGATCTTGCCTGTGAAGACTTTATACACTCACACTGGAAATCATCTCTAAGTTTAATGTACTTTTATCACATTACTGCTTGATATCAATGGATAAACCATAGCCAGTATACCTTTTACCTAATGGCCATCACACTTTTCAGGATTGCCATATATTTGTGTATATATGTATATGTATTTTCTGTATACATATATATATATAATACATATATTCATACTAATGCATATATTCAATAAAAGACATTCAACGTTTTAAAAAGATGGAAACTTGATTGCATTAAATTACTTTCCATGAGAGGAAGAACTGGGGAAATCTATACTCACCTCAATAGCTATTGCATATCTGCAAATCTACCTATAGGTATATGAATGATAAACAATTTTCTTACAAATTTAGCTAGTAAAAACACTTAGACTTAAACCAATTTTTATTCACCAATTCTGGGTAGACTGGCCCAATGTTTGGCAAATATCAAAATGATTTTTTTCCTGTTCACATTCCATCAGTCTTATAGGCCAGATGAGTATTTCATATAGCATATTTCAGGAACTTGTGAAAACTCTGCCAGGTTTCATTCAGAGTGTCAGGATCGAGCTCACAAAGATAATAGATATTTCTTGGATGATCCATGGAGAGAGGAAAATATGTGGTTTAATTTTGGAGGAAGTGAAGAGGTTGGCTTTAAGAAGATGTAATGTTGACTATAAAATATAAATTTCTAAGTCTTCTTAAATGTGACATAATTTTAACAATGAATTATGGCAATCATATACTTTACCAATTGAGCTGTTCATTGACTAATAGCATCACCCTATTACATTATCCCTTGTGTAAAATATTTTCCCACTGCTTCAATTTCTAAAAGATATCCTAAAATATTATATGCATTCATTGTATGAGTTTGTGATGGAATTTGTGCTTTCATTTAATCTTGTGACTCAAGAACAGGCATGTGCAACTAGGAATTCTTGGGATCTGGAAGTCTCAGTTATTTCCACTCAGAAAATCATGGAGGTAGTTCAGAGTGCATGGTCAGGAATCACGGCCTCAGAACAAGAAACTCCCAGTCAATTTAATGTTGGCAACAGGAGATAGGGTAATTTTTCCTTAGCTTTCTTTGTATTACTTTTGACTTCCTCCATTGAGATATTTTATACTTTATGGCCTTCTGTGTCTAAGAAATGGATTTAATAAAATTAACACATGGTGCTGTGAGGATTAAATTAGTTTATATATAAATCATTAATAATATGCCTGGCACATAGCCAATGTCACATCTATTGATTATTCTTCCTCCTCTTCGTCTTTTTCTCCTTCTCCTCATCCTTGTTCCTCTCTTTTTCCTCCTCATTCTCCTTCTTCCTCATCTTCCTCATCTCCTTCCCTTCTTTCTCGCTATCTCTCTTTCATTGCTTTAAAAGTTATCTCTAAAAATGATTTTTCATGCTCATTATTTCTTGCAACAATTTTTACAATATTTGAAAGGGAGCCGGGCTCGGTGGCTCAGCCTGTAATCCCGCGCCTTTGGGAGGCTGAGGTGAGTGGATTGCCTGAGCCCGCGGGTTCGAGACGCGCTTGGGCAGTGAGACCTCATCTCTACAATAAATCAAAAAATCAGCTGGGCGTGGTGGCACGCGCCTGTAATTCTGGCTACTCGGAAGGCTGAGGCAGAAGGATCGCCAGAGCCCAGCAGGTCGAGGCTGC